>NC_071278.1:16561746-16791746 GCF_023375685.1 Ictalurus furcatus
GGTGATAATGAGGCTGTTACGGCACACTAAAACTGATTGCATGTCCAAATGAAGGGTAATACATATAAAAATATAAAATCAAAGGGTGCTGGTGTGCTTTAGTCCATCATTAAGTCTCCTGTCACATCATATCCAGAGTCTGTTTCTAGGAGTTGAATCAGTTGGCCGAGCTGAATCGCAGCATTTCTCCCCAGGGTCTGTAAACGACACCATACGCAATGAGAAACAACGACGCTACACACAGAATGGGACACGTTTTCATTTGAACTTCATATGTACCATGATCCGCTAAACACATCGGTTACCTTACCCCAGATGCAGATAATGGTAGCTCCTAGAGCTGTTTATGCCTGCACATCTGCCAGCTCAGGGGGCATAGGAGACTTTGGGTGTTTACTCTCAAAATGCTGCTTGAAAGTCTTGGGGTCTGGCATCTGTGTCTATTAAGGACATGAAAGAAAAAAAAAAAAAAAAAAGAGTCTCAGGACACTACACAGCACATTGCAATAACAGATTCAGTGATAAAAAGGATGCTGTTGTGTTTAATGTGTGATAGCAGTCAGTATAAGTGTATAGACTCACCCTGCAGACAGGACACGTGTGGACGAGTGCTGCTTTGGCAGCCGTTTTCTGATCTGCTCCCTGTGACTTTTTCTTCTCTGCTGCCTTTTTGGCGTTCTTCTGCTGTGACTGAATCTTCTGCTGCCCGCGAGCCATTGCCTTTGCCTGTAAACATCACATCCAGTTGACTCGTAGCAATAATGTTGGCTAAACGGCACACGAAAACAGCTAGCCAGAAATAATTCACCCTAATTCTGGGTAGGGAGGAGGAAACAATTTTTTGCTGCATCACAATTCTCTCTGAATCAATACACAAAATATCAAAATTTGACGTATACACAGCCTTATGCAAAGAAAATCAAACACCACTCATTTGAAGAAAAAAAAAAAAAAAAAAAAGGCCAATATGAAAGATGCTGAACACATAATATGCATCATGTTATTTCATTTTGCTGCGCTTCATACCCACAAAATAAAACATTATAAAAAAGCTTAAGTTTTTAATTAATACTTTCTGACTTACAGCACAAAGTCCTTTACTAAATACTTCAATAAATTAAATAATAATCCAGAAAAATTAGACCAACACAAGAGTACATCATGAAATAGATAATATCAGTGATTGAAAGATAATAAAATCCTAATATAAAGTGGGTAAAAATTGAATAATAGCAAAAAAAAAAATGTTTTTTCAGTATTATAAAAGTACCATGAAGGCAATAAAGTAGTTAAAAAGTGCTACAAGTCAACAGATATGTTTGAGCTGTTAATAGTGATCGATGGAGCCTGATGAATGTTTAATGGTAAAGTTCTTTGGTGTATAAAAGACTTTAATAAAGGAAGGAACAAAAGTGAAATGTAAAACACCTGGTGAAAAAATACATTTTAACATCTATTCAGCAACATGTTAGTGTGAGTCACAGTGGCTATGTTTACATGCACATCAAATTCAGTTTAAGGTCTATATTCGGGTTGCAGCCATATTCCGAATATTTATATGCGTACAGGCATCAGAATATTCCTGTACACATGGTTGATGTAAGTTTGCCTAAGTTGCTATTCCTAAATACCTCGCCTACAGCTACAGTAAGCATCTGTTAGCACCCACAATTCTGTGCAGACTGAGCATATATCGCCTTTCACTGGATTTCTGAATAAGGGGTTTACATGCAATGCATTTCCAAATAAAACAGGCATCTACCAGGGTGGGAATCTGGATTTGGGAAGTCAGAATATTGTCGTAATCCGAATCGGGGAAATCGGACCGTGGCGATTACACGACTCAGTACGAATCAGATTATTGTCGTAATCTGAATCGGGGAAATCGGACCGCGGCGATTACACGACTCGGTACGAATCAGATTATTGATGTGCATGTAAAACATAGCCAATGTCATGGGAAACTAAAACTCTCCAAATTACAGTGACAATTTCTCAGTGTTAATCTCACACTGTCACATCAGCCAGCCATAATTAAATCTATTATTCATCTTCATGAGGAACTGACTCAAGCTTCTCATTTGTAATTCTGACCTCCATCTCCATCCGAGATCCAGTTTCTCCTGCTGAATTACTGCAAATATGATCTTTAATAACTTACAACTTCATTCTTTTCGTGGCAGGATCACCATGGATTTATTTATTTATTTATTTTTACACAGTGGTAGAAAATAAAATCACATTAAGACCAAACTCAAAAACATGTAGGTCTTTTAAAAATCACATCAACATCGATAGACGCTGGTGGAAAGTTCAGGAGCGCAAAAAAAAAAAAGATCAGTACATATCCGGAATATTAATCTACACGCTAAAGTCTAATAGTTGGATTATGTTGTAAGGATAACAGTGGAATTGATTTTACAAGTAAAAAGATTAAAATATTAAAGGGATGTAATATTTAATACTGCAGCATTAGCGAGCTCGCGCTCTGTCCTGAGACTATAAACATCTCTAAAATACAGACCGCCCTAAACATCTACACCTATATATTCACTAAATCTACTTAAACAGCCTCCTAACGACTAAGACCTGTCTGTGGCTGAATAATCCTCAAGCTGGCTGTTATCTAACTGAACTAGCTGCCCTAGTAATCCGGTCAGGATGTTAGCATTAGCGAACACTTCAGCTAGCCTGAGAGCCATCTTTCCTCCTCGCCCGACATTACCATCCCGCCTGCTTTACTTCTCCCACTTCTCCTTCTATCAGCTGCTTTTCCGTAAATACAGCGCAAACAAGATCATAAATATACTAATATAATAACGTAATAACAACGCAGATGAGTTGTAGAATGAAATATTCATTTTAACACTTGTTTAAAAACAATACCTTGGCGTTTCAGAAGGCGAGCCTGTCGAAGGGACGACGAGGAGAAGAGCGGATACCACACATTCAACTTCCGTTTCGGGAGCGCTACACAATACAAGTCACTGACTGTTCATCTTTTATCTTCAGCAGGCTAAAATAAAACTCTAGATATGACATTTAAAATTTCTTTAAACAATTGTAAAGACAGTTTCTAAAAAAAAAGCGTGGAATACATCCAGGACAATTATGTATACATAACTTAATAAATCGCTTTTTCGTCATTTTTTTTGGTGAGTCAATTTAAAATGTGACCCATTTGAATTCACGCTATATTTAACACACGGTATTTAATTATGACCCAATATAAGAAAAAATATACACAAGGATAAAAGTATACAAAAATTCCCACAAGTAGGAACGCTTTGTTTTGTGGGAAGCATTAACTTTACCCGGAAGTTGTTAGTGAGCGCGTTCACACTGGAGGAAATAAAAAAATGGCAGAGCGCGGATATAGTTTCTCTCTCACTACTTTTAGGTAAAGCGTTGCTTTTTTTAAAAAAAATGAAATTTCCGTGGTTTAGACATGCTTATAGTGCAGTAAGTGTTGTATAAACACAGTGAAGTATAGCGCTGGATTAGAGATCTGTGTTGTGTTTATCTGTGAGTGAGTGTGAGCTGCTTTGTCACGCTAAGTAAGCAGCACACTAGTGGCCGGAAACTGAAAGTATTAAACACTTCTTAAGTGTGAGTTTTATCAGTTGAAAGGTGGATAAATTAAATATTTGATGTTTATTTGCCGTTTATTTGTATGGCTGATTGGTGGGTTCCTGTGTAGTTATCATTCACTACATTAACACCAATTACAGCTTACAGCACAGGTGCCCAACCCTGGTCCTGGAGTTTCTGCATTTTGTAGTGTTTTCCTGCTCTAACTCGCCCACTTCAGCTCAGGATGGGCTATTAATGAACTCGGATGATGTGTTTTGAGAGAAATAATGTGTGTTAATGCAAGGGAAACACTACCTTTGTCATACAGGGGGTACTCCAGGAGCAGGGGGGGACCTGTGGCCTACAGTACTATTTAATTCAGTAGATTTCTGCCTGATTGTGTGGAAACTGCTTTTCTCTCCGCAGCCCGTCTGGGAAACTGGTACAGATTGAATATGCATTGGCGGCTGTGGCAGCTGGTGCACCTTCTGTAGGAATTAAAGGTAAGTAATCATTTACTTCTGTGTCTGTCGGAGGCTGTTCGATGGCTGGGTGTCCCATCCGGGGTGTATTCCCATCTACCCAGTGTTCCCGCGATTAGCTTCTGGACCCACAGCCAGCCTAACCAGGATAAACCAGTTATGGTTTAAAATATTGCAATGCAGATACTGATGTCCATCTTTTCCTTCCTATTCAGCCTCCAATGGTGTGGTGTTGGCAACAGAGAAGAAGCAAAAATCCATACTTTATGATGAGCAAAGCGTTCACAAAGTCGAACCAATAACGAAAAACATTGGCATGGTGTACAGTGGTATGGGTCCTGACTACAGGTATGTGGTGATCACTCTTCTGTTTATTAAACACATAATCAGATTATTAACACATGAAAAGATTGAGATAAATTTGGACTAGTTGAGTAAAGCATACTGTGTCGTATGAGACATCTGAACAATAAAAGTGGACAAAATCATTATCTCTGTGCCCAAGTCACCAAAATGTCCTAACATTCTGATGCTGTGTTTTGTGATGCTTTTTCTGACAGGGTTCTGGTCAGGAGAGCCAGGAAACTGGCCCAGCAGTACTTCCTGGTTTACCAAGAGCCCATTCCTACAGGCCAGCTAGTGCAGAGGGTGGCCTCGGTCATGCAGGAATACACGCAGTCAGGGTACGTTCACTGAGCTTCTTATTATTCACGTTTTATGCATAAGAGTGTATAATAGGGGTGTGTATCTCAGTTCTGTGTGATACATTTTGAATCAGTGCTACTACGTTGTAAAAACTAAAATGATAGATTAATTAGAAGTGGTGAAAATTCACAGCTGCTTTTAATTTTTACGTACTTTTATTGTATTTTTTGTAGAGGTGTAAGACCATTCGGAGTGTCACTGCTCATCGCCGGTTGGGATGAGGACAGACCATATCTCTTTCAGTCAGATCCTTCGGTAAAACAAACTCGCACACTTTGTTGTAATCCGTTTAGTTTTATTTTTTCATTATGTGGTGTATAAATTTCAAATGCTTCCAAAGTGCATAACTCGACTCTGCTGGTCTCACAGGGTGCGTACTTCGCCTGGAAAGCCACAGCAATGGGAAAGAACTATGTGAACAGTAAAACCTTCCTTGAAAAAAGGTAATGGAGCCAGTTTTAACCATTTTGGTTTTCATAACAACCAAGACAATTGGCCAGAGCTAAATTCTAGTAAGCAGGTGGTGGTAATAATACTACTACTTCTACTACTACTACTAATAATAATAATAATCAGATTCATTATTTGACAATATTTTTCCTGCAACTAAGATTGAAATTGTGATTATTAAAAAAAATTTAAACATCACAAACTGCTCCCTTAAAATTTCTTTGATTTCTTACATTGTAAATTTCTCCAGTGTGTTGATTTGAGTCACTTGTCCCCTTGTTCACTATTGATTCTACTAAATACAGTGATAAATGATATAAGCTAAGCCCAAAACTCACTAGTTTGTTTAGCAGTGCTTTTGTTGCGTCTGTAGAATCTGATATTTTTCTTTAAAATGGTAATCCTCGAGACACTTCAGGGGAAAAACAGAAGTGTTTGCACATTATAGTATAATCTACATACATGCTACTTGTATGAGCCAAATCAAAATATCCCTCAAATGTCCCCACTAAACCTTGTTTTAGTGCCGACAATGCAATTTAAAGAAGGAAAAAAAAATCTTGTACAAAAATGTCACCTGAAGCTGTTTCCTTAATTCCAGATACAACGAAGACCTGGAACTTGAAGACGCCATACACACGGCTATCTTGACCTTGAAGGTGTGTTACAGCTTTACAAACTGATTTGCTATTGTAACAAACACCAGTGACCAAACTTACTGTGGATTTACTTACTAGTTGGTATTATACCATTCATAAAAATGTAACCTTTATATAATATCGGCGAATATAATATTGAGGAGCTGTTTATGATTCAGAGTTCAAGCTCTTGAATGATAGAAAGCTCAGAGACCCTTCAAGCATTTAGTAGTTATATACCTTCTCTAGCAACAGCAGTAATGTGTGATAATAGGAATACTTAAAATATCTGTCCTGGTTTTTTTTTGTTGTTGTCTTTTTGTATTACTTAAATGGTTGATTCTCTCTCATGTGCATGTTTCAATAGGAAAGTTTTGAGGGACAAATAACAGAAGATAACATTGAGGTGGGCATCTGTAATGAAGCTGGATTTCGTAGACTTTCACCTGCTGAAGTGAAGGATTATCTGGCAGCAATTGCGTAAAAAAAACTGCAGCTATATAAAAGTCTGCTTGTATTTTTTTCTTCGTTTTAAAAAAACAAAACAAAAAACAACAACCTCAGTATAATTCAGAACAGCATTTTTATTATTTGTACTGTATACCTACTCTTCTCCTTTGTACAAGAACACAAACCATCAATAAATTTTACGACTCACTCTGTTTTGCTGCTTTGTTTAAGGAAAAATGCAGGAGGTAACACATTAGCAAAACAATTACCGCAATTGTGAAGATAAACGGCTCTGTAATGGCCTAACAATAACAAACTCAGCCGCATACAGCAATTTATTAACCAATGGGCCATGCCACAGTAGATTGTTTCACATTAGAGTGCACCACACACGTTACTTAAAGAACAATTTTACTTAAAATGGTAAATATAAATCAGTATCAATTATTACAGGAAAAAAAATCAAAACAATTTTTACAATCTGAAAATAAACCTCCAGTCTCCAGTGGCTGCAGATTTTTCTTCTTTAATTTAATGAAACCATTCGCATACAATAAGCACCAGCATTGGGGTTTGTGACATTGTAGAGGCGGAATCAGACACGTCCACTGATTTGGTCGGTTAGCTATTATCCCGTACCTCGACAATCCCAACTCGTCTTCTACGTTTCAGCATGACTTTGCTACAGTTTATTTGCTGCTTTCAAAATTCATCGCTTCGCTCCAAAGTGTTGCACAAATTCAGGAAGCTTATAAACTTTCCCAAAGCCCACGTTCGGGTCCATGTTGATAAAGTCATCCAGGTTCATTTTGCACTCTACAAAATCAGATTCATGAGCTGTTAGAGAGAAAAGAAAGTAGAGCGAAAGCAAAGAGAACGAGCGGGGGAAAAAGCACATACCTGTTGTTTCTATACAAGGATATGGTGGCGGGGACATACGCCATGTCCCGTTAGAATGCTTCATGTGAGATCTATCTGACGCAAACTTCTTTAAGTAGGTGACGGCTGGTATCACTCGCATCTTCCTGAAAATAGCACGTACTGATTTGACCAAATGTCTATAAACTTGACATTTTAACCAAAGTTTAAAAAGATGAATGTACAAAAAAAAAAAAAAACTTCTACAGTTGTAACTTGCCTTTGAAATTCTGGTTTTAGCAGCTCATCAGATTGAAATGCTTCTCTGGAATACACGTCAAAAGGACACGGGAAGGGTAGGGTGGTGTCCAGATCATACACAAAACTCTGCGCTTGTGGGTTGAAGTGCAGTAACACAACATGGTAATCCTAAAACACAGCACATGTTACACATTAAAAAATTCACTTTATATGCTTCTCCCCCCTTCATTATTGTGACGAAATCTGCGTACCCATATCACAGGTTCACCCCCTCTGCTGGATTTCTGTTTCCAAATAGGGATCTGCATTACACAGGACAAAACCATGATTAGCAGTACGAGCACAGCATATCGGTCTGTTTTCTCATTAATCCGTACCCACCGCTTTATTTTCATTCGATATGAAGACTGCATGCACTTCGTCCAGTGGACACATCTCCTGAGCCTGGATATGTTCACACAATTTCCACACATTCTCTTCACTGTAGAAGAAAAAAAGACGACATAGATGTAAATGTATCTTTCTTAAAGTGTCTCTGGGAACTTTGACAACGACCAAATTTCTCGCTTTTATTTCTAGAAAGATGATGATGTTATAATCTTTCATGATCTTTGAGATCATCTACCTGGAAGCTTTCAAGAAGCACTGCCTGCTTTACAACCACGTCGTGTCATATATCCCTGAACGGCTTGTTTCGTGATTATACTTACACATCCATTTATGTTATGAAATGTACATGCATGTAATTTCCTTTATAAACCAAACTTACTTAAATACATGAAATCACATTTATTTTCTCAAAATCAGTTTTATTTCACTTCATTTCATGATGACCTGTATTCATAAAAAAAAAAAAATCACATATACATCTCTTTCCCAAATTTGAAAGCTACTGCCAAGGAATTTCTCAAAGATGTTGCATTCATGACAGATTTTATACAGATAATTTGCATTTAAAGAACAACACTGCAAGGTGTTTTCTTGATTAAACAATATATAAATGTTATTCCAACAAACTGTTCAGTATAAGTCTTTATCATAGTGAAACGAACATTTTAATTCTAACAGGATCTAAAGACTATATGTTTGGTTTGATTTAGTATACAAATATATAGAATATAGACGAAGCCTCATTTACATAAACAAATACACATATCAGCAATCCACTGGCAAAGACAGACCGGAATGTCTATTGTTTGAAAAAACAAAACCCTATTCACCTGTAGTGTCTTGCCTTAAATATTTACCACCTCTCCCTGATAGTTAAACTTGTTCCTTGTAAAACTATGACCCAGGAGTAACGTGAAGCCCAAACCTGCACATATGATACAGGAGCTAACAGTGTAGAGGCGTGATCATAAGAACACCTTATAAACTATGAACTCAATCACTTAATTAAAATAAATGAATATGCATGATTAAATGAGGAAGCGGCGTGAAAACATCGAGTCCTACCAGTAACAGCTCGTGTACACACAGTCCGCTCTTGCTGGAGTGATAGCTGTGTATTCTGAAGAAATACCTTCTTCATACATGACTGTGTATAGCTAATTTAAATGACTTAAAATCGAATTTTATTTCCATAAACAGTTATCATGTCATAAATTTAAAGCGCTGAAAATATGAACCTTTCTGCTCTCTTCGTTTACTTTAGTTTAGTGGCGTGTTACATTTTTTAAAGTCCGTAAGGAAACTCTGAATGATGTTTTAGTACCGGGGTCTAATAACTGCGACATTCCAGGTTTAATCTGCGTGTTAACTAAACAATGTGATAATCACCTTAAAAAGGTGACAACTGCAGCATCTAGATAAATGCTCACAAATACAAATGCTTAAACATGAACGAGGAATGATCTGCACTACATGAGATGGACGGGATAGTAGCTATTAGTAATCAATACTTGGGCACCTCTGGTGGCTCAACATTTTTAACCTTCCTTAACTTTTTAAGGATTTTACAAAACAGCCAACAGAATACTCACATCATTCATCGATTAGCTGCGTATTTTGCAAATAATTTCACGATTTTCAAAATGAATTGATAAAGGTTTATTGGTTGCTCAACTCTAGTAAATCACTAGCCTACCACTCCATAATTTACTAAAACCCATATGACAGCTAAAAACTATAGACTGACTTCTCCACTGTTATTAAATGTTATTGTTTAAATAATTTAATTAATTCAGGTGGTGGTGGTGGTGGTGGTGTAAAATCTCCTCCGCCCTTCATCGGTGTCAATTTCTGACCCCAGGACTAATGTTGCATTAAAGTGTTTATACTGTAAACCCAACACACTGTTCAAAAAGCTTCTGGTGGACCCTTTCTACAGTCAGTAATTTTATACCAGTATGATATTTTAATTGTGGGGGAACAGGACCTCATTCTGAATGTGATATAAATATGATCTAATAACTCAATAACTACATCCAACCACTTAAGTATCCTCTGAACAGCTTTTGTCTCAGATCCAGTTCTTCCCGAGACTTCCCCTGACATCTGTAATAACTGTGATATCATAAACATTATGATGTAATTAGTTATATGTTTACACTGAGAAAAATGACTAACAACGTACCCTTCGTTGACATTATGGATGCATATTTCGTACATTTAATGTTTTTTTTTTTACATTTAAAGTGCATAATGTGTAACTTTAATATATTAATCTGAAAACTAATTATAGGTGTGCAACAGTGTACCTTAAATCAAATTAAAGTGACCTTTCCCTCCGTTTAATTATTTGGTTTTGTAACAAAGTACCAAAATAATATTATGAAAGAAATTATAATTTTTTTTTTTTTTTTAGAGAAAAACGTATGTTATTAAGAAAATGAAGAACTTATGGGATACTTGCCAGTTCACATGCAAGTAGGCTATAGGTCTCTTGTCTGAGTGCTTTAGGTGCCGCCCACATATTAACACCTCATTAGATTAAGTAACAGCTGCATTTAGGATGGAATGCACACATGTTGTTCCTCTGTGTGCTGGTAGGCTTATAAATGTGGACCAACAGTTTTCTGAATCCAGACCTACCTGAAGTCAGACTTGGACTTTTTAGCCATGACTAAAACAGTGTATGGAAGTTTTAGGCCTGTAATGAGAGAGGGCCGAAAATATCAAAGACACATGAAGGGAACATTCATTGGACTTATTGCATATGTCATTCAAGATTCTCCCAGCAAGATGCTCACCTTCAAACAGGTAGGATAAGAAGTCAACATTTAACAATACTACTGCTGTTAAAACATTTTAAATGCATGCATTGTAACTGACATTGTATTTATTTATTCTGCAGATTATGAGTAAAATGGAGGTTCTTGTCACCGGGCACAGGAAAGGTCTCGAAAACAACATCAGAGTCTGTCTGTCATCCAACAAGTGTTTTGTAAAGGTGAGTTGATCTTGCTGTTTTAGCACCACTCAGACTTTTTAAGCTTTGTTGAACTGACCAACACTGATTGAAATCTCAGGTTCCCATTGACCCGGAGTACCCGAATGCTAAGAGGAACTTTTGGAAAGTGGATGAGAGCAGCATCACCCCGAGGATGGTGCGGCGTCATTTCAGTGATATGGCTGAGCTTTTCCCCGGACTGCCTGCCGAATGGGACAGAAAACCAACACCTCCACCTGCTCCCTCACCAGTCTGTCCCGGCAAGATGGATCACCGTCCGACCAAATTTACCGGTCCTTTTTCAATAGAGTCGCTGTTAAAGAAGGATCATGTCCCTCAGGTGAAGATCAATATGCAACAAGCAGCTCAAACCCTCCCCAACACTAACCCCTGCTTTCCGGATGAGCATTACAACAGAACAGCGACCACAGACTCACTTACATGTTTAGACAGAGAGAACAGACAGCACAGCTGGTATTACAGATCAGTGGAGGAGGCCAGCTGGAGGAAGCCTGTCCAGAGGATGGATTCATCTCCTGAGCTGCATCATGCATTGCTGTATTCACCACCCTTTCCTTATGATCAGGCTGTATTCACTAAAGTGTCGAGCTCTCCACCAAACACACACGAGCTCAGGTACAGGAAATTGTAAATTTCTCAGACTAAAACTTTAAGTGTTGCACTTGAATGAATGGAGATAGATGTTCATCCTTGATTTTTGCTTGCTTGTATATTTTTTTCTTTCTTTATAAAAACTGATTAATCGGTTTGGTTAACTCTGGTTTATGGGTTTAGAGCAAAACTTCTTTCTTTGACTTCTCTCCCCGATCTCTCTTTCTTTCGTGTATATGGCTAAGATGAATTTTTTTTTTTTTTTTTTTATCACCGAAGTCGACTTATGTTTTTAGTAAAGTCTATTAAACAATTGATATGAAGTCATAGAACATTAAGCATATTATATGATGGTTGGGTCTGGGTTTTTTTTTTTTTTTTTAAATAACACAATATATCCAATTATGTCACTTTACTGTTCAGTGAATCCAAATAAATCTGAATCATACCACCATTAATAAGACCGTCATTGATCATTCATGATAAAATATTCGTCGGATATTTCAGAACCCTAAAACTGAGTGGTATCTTTATCTGTCTCTATACAAGACCTATACATTTCAAAGTTTTGTATGACTAACAAATGTGGGTGGTCTGCTAACAGTCCATTAGCACATAACTGAAGAGGCATTGAGTGCGCAAAGCTGCTAAAAGCGTTTAGATATGTCTCATCATCTCTTAAGAATAACCTGCATTCTTTTATGTGGCCGCTAGATGGCAATAAGCGGTAAAGGAACGCAAGGCTTCAATTTCAATAATCAAAGCTAAGTTTTAAATGTGGCGCCAGTAAGGTAGCCTTTAAACATCTAGCATAAGCAATGCAGCATGGACAGAGTGTGAAAAAGAATGCGCTCCTTTTTCATACTACTACTACTAATGATATTCCATCCATTTTCTGTATGCTATACAAGCCTGGAGCCTATGCCAGGGGACTCGGGGCACTGGATGGGTGCCAACCTATTGAAAGGCACAATCACACACACTTGCATGTCTATTCACACACTATGGCCAATTTAGAGATGCTAATCAGTGAACACATGTCTGGACTGGGGAAGGAAACCGGAATATCCAGAGGAAGCCTCGACAGGGAGAACATACAAATTCTGTGCACACAGAGCAGAGGCAGGAACTGAACTCCAAACCGCAGCGGTGCAAAGCAAATGTGCTAACCACTAAACCATACCCCCAACTTCTACTACTACTACTACTACTACTTCTAATAATACTAATAATAAAAATACTACTACTACTACTACTACTACTAATAAACATCTATATAATACAATCACAGAGTAAAAACCACAACATTCATAGACAATATAACAGAATACAGTTGCAATCAAAATTATTCGACCCCCCATTGCAAATCAGGTTTATTGTCAAAATTTACAGACTTTCATCTGTTTGTAATGAACAAATCAAACAAAAGCAACTGAAATAGTTCAACACAACAAATGCTTCGAGTGGTTTCCACAAATTCAACTGAAAATGCAACTTATAATGATTTCTCCAGTTTCAAAATTATTCAACCCCCCCAATAGAATTCCTCACAACAGCACAAATATGCAAAACAAGTGTTGTCTCAAGCACGCCTGATGCAACTAATCAAGAGCTTCATTAGTTGCACCAGGTGTGTTTGAGCTGGAACACATGAAATACCTGAACTGGATAGGGATTTGTTGAGTGTACACTACCTGGACAGGGCAGGAAGCTATCAACGGCTGCAACCTGTCAATTTTGACAGTAAACCTGATTTGCAATGGGGGTTGAACAATTTTGATTGCAACTGTATAACAGATTTTACAATGATAACTAAGAAATTGTCTTAGTTATATTATATTAGTATTACTCAGATTGCCTCATATCTGAGTAATACTAAGTTAGTAGGGGTAAGTAAATTATATTATTATAGTATTATGGGATTTATGGGATATTGATTAGTTTTCTGTAGATTTATTGTGGATGTAGTTACATTTAATAAATATATATATAATCTATATGGAAACTTTTCATTTGGGATTTAAATATCCTTTGTTCCTTTGTCCATCCTTTGTTCAGGATGGCAGAAAAGCTTAGTAGGTATCAGTAGGTGCACAAGCAAAATGTGCACATCAGATAGTATTTCAGCGATAACAGGTGAAACTGTTTGTACTGTTCAGAGAGAAAGGATAATAAATCCTAGTGACATGAAGCAGTGTAGCTACTGCTACTGCAGATTTGATCAGGAAATGTGTGTAGGTGCTAAACTGGGCAGGATCAGCATTCACAACTACAGCCCACAACATTCCTGTGCTTTATAGGATTACTGATGGTCAAGCTAGATTGTGAGACATCCACTTCCAGTAGGCGTCAACCTGGTATGGCTTCAGTTAGGACAGTTCATGTGACTGTAACAGAAAGAAATTAGGTCACAGTGTCAATGGCCAAAGAAGAATGGCAATGGCATTTGTTTACTATAGTCAAAACTAACATCCATAGTGATCAGGTTCAAACTAACACATTGGTCAAATCACATAGGTAACCAGACTTTTTTTCTTATTGCTGATATAAGGCCCTCAAAAAAGTTTCGCAATCCTGTGATTCATATTTGCAAACTGCACATTAAGAATGATCTCACTGAGGGTACGCAGTTCTGCACGTCCTCTCTCAGAGGGAATGTCTCAGGCTGATGTGAACACAGCTGTATTGTGTCTCAGCGAGTAGCAGCCAATCAGCAACACACATGGGAAGCTGACTTATCTCTTAGTGATCTATATCTGTCTATAGTGTTGTGAAAACTCCTGGCTTGTTTCAGACAAGTTCAGGCATATGAGGTTGAAATCACTGGCTAGGTTAATTAGTTTATTTTGTGTTCACCAAATATATCTCGAACACACAAAATCTCAAGACATATTTGTTTAGTTGAATTAATTTAGTAAATAAATGTTTTACGTTAATTTTGTTTCTCTTAAACACTAGTACAACAGCAACACAACAATAATAAATAACAAAGGGTAAAAATAAGTAAACTAAAACGTAATGTATTAACAATATATAATTTTATATTATGTTGTAATATTATATTTAATAATATTATAGTTAAATGATAAATTATAAATGAATGTAGTTATATTCTTCTTCTTCTTACATAGTAAACCGCGTGGAAAACCTACCAAAATACAACAACGAACACAGGCTAATAGTGATGCAAAATGTTCTGTGCTATAATGCAGGGGGAAAATATAAAACTTAAAAGACAGTTTTTTTCAAATTCGCTACTATAAACTAATTTACCGCTCTGGAACATGAATAATCGCTGCACGCCCCGCCCACGCACACCGGGGAGTCACGTCCTGCACGTCTTCCCAAGGACGTGACCTATTCCACATCCGGAATATACACGTCACTGCCGTACTCGCTTCTGATAGGTTGCTGGTCAAAGGTGAGGCCGCTGTACTACCTCAGTGAATTATTATTATTATTATTATTATTATTATTATTATTAGTCGTAGTAGTAGTAGCATTAGTATTAATATTATTATTAAACAACAATAATTTAATAAGATTAAATTTCTCACGTAATAATGAAAGTAAAGACATAATCACTCAGATCATATAGGTTATGAATTATATATTTCCTCATTTGTAAGTCGCTTTGGATAAAAGCTTCTGAATAAAATGAATAAATGTATCTAGTAAATGATTGAATGGTTAAAGATGTAAGAAAGCACGTACTTTACTTTATGAGAAACTAACGCTGTTTCATCATGGTTTTAACGCTGATTTACAAATTTTGTGCAAATCATGTGATCTTATGCCTGACCATGTCAGAATTAGTATGTAGTTATTTTCCAGCTCCAGGTAATAATTGTATTTAGTAATTAGGTAATGATTAACATCATAAAATAAAGAACCAGTACCCTAGCCCAGTGGTTCTCAAAGTGAGGGCCGTGGCTTGAATAAACAGACAAAACATAATTCAACATATTTAAATAAAGTTAATGAAATCAATTAGATCTGAGGGGGTCTGTTTTTATTTTAAATTTGAATATATTTTATAGTTAAAGCAGTTCCTACCTACAAAATGCTTGAGAACCCCTGCCATAGCCATTGTTTTGTTTGCATGACCTTGTTTTGAGCTTGAAAGGTAATCACATGTCTCATAATTTTAAGGACAAGAGGACAGCAAAATGATTAACAGACATTCCCTTACATGCTGATGTGTCCAGGGTTTTAGTATATACCCTCAGCAGTGCCAGTTGAGTAATGATTACCAAAGCCCCCTGTCTCAGGTTTATAGTGAAAACACATGCATTAAGTCATGTCTCCATCTGTCTTCATTTACATACAGTTGTAGATTGTTTTGGAAGAATTTTGAGTGCTTAAAAATAATAGCTCTTGTAGAATAAGGTTTCTCTTGGAACCCTCTCTGATAGGGAACTTGAATGGTTGTACATAGATGGTTAAGTGAGTTCAAATCCCAGGACCAACAAGCTACCACTGTTACCTCCTTAAACACTTATAACAGCTCATTTGTAAGTCACTCGTAAAATAACCACAGATTTAATCGTTTTTGTAAAGGTGTATAGAAGTACAGACCTTGAAGATTGACTCCAGTCCATGGCCTGCTGTCACATGTTTTTGTGTCTTTAAGGCTGTGGCAGCTGAACTTGGATGTTTATATTTGAGCTTGTTCTCTTAGATATTTTCAAATGCTCTTCCTGTGTGGCTGACATTCCAGAGCTACATCACTCTGGCCCCATGCCTGGAGGTTGATCAGTGCACTTTAATAGAGTATGAATGTGTGAGCATATTAATTATTCTTGGTAAACAGTGTTATGTGCTACAGTGATTATTAGATAAGAGGCACACAGTGACTGCAATATGAGTGTGCAGTATGAGGCAACAATGCATTCATTTACACAGCATTTATGCTTATATATTTTTGTGTGCATGTTTTAAAATGTAGTTCTGTACACAGCATGACTTTCCATTTTATTTTTTTTTTGGTGACTGTTAATTTTCATGGAAAACAAAAACAGGTTCTGCAAGATTCTGGATATTTTCCACCTTGCTAAGTGTCTTATCTAAAAAAAAAAAAACCAACAACCCATGACAGTAATAAGAATGTAATCCTACCTCTAGAAAAATAAATAAATAATTAAAATAATGCTAAAATATGACTAAATGTAAAAAATGCCTTAGTTTGTTTAGCTGCTTCAGTTCACTGAGACTATTACACACATGGAATCTCCTGATTTATTTGACAACAAGCCTTTTATTTGGTGTCAAATAAAACACTTGTTGTCATTTAAATCACAGATCCCATGTTGTTCCATGGTCAAAAGTGCTTGCTACTGCAGCTGATGATGGTGCTGTGTGTAAGCAATATTGACCCACTGTTTACATATTTAATATTTTTCAATTCTTTATTTTATAATTAAAGATTATATTTATTTATGTTTTTGACATTTATTGTAATCAAATTTGTTCGAGAAGGTAGTGAGGTGTAGTGAGGAAGATAGTAAAGTATTCAAAAGCGTAATTTATCAAGAATTATCTTTACAAACTACCTCAGCAAATTTAATGTACTCTTTCTGTTCATGTACTGCAGCACTACTTTTGTATAATATAACGATGTGTAAATAATGTGAGCTGGATAAATGTGCTGTGAAAGTTTTTTTGGTTTACCTTTTAATGAAATCGTTCCGTGATCATCTGTAGTCCTAAAGTAAACAAAAAGTCTTAAATGTTAGTATAGGAAGAACGAAAGGGAAAAAGACTGCACATTGTTTAATGAGTAGTGAATATTAAAAAATAACTCCAATTATCCTTGGATTATCCTTGGTAAGTCACAAAGCTAAAGGCGAATGAGTAGTTACAGTTTGCCAAATGTGCCAGTGCTAATACCACAAACGTGTCTGAAATCACCCTTCTGTGTTGGTCTCTAAAACTAGACAAAAACGCATAGCCACACAGACACACAAAAGAACAATGAAGCTGGGCTAAAGAAATCACAATACGGAAGTTCATAGATGCAGATGGTCTTGAAGATCAGGCAATTTTTCTTAGCATTCCTCTATGTACCATTCCTACATAGAGCATTCCTCTATCTATGTATAGTGAGTCGTTATTGTCAGACACCAGCCCAATCACCACTGTGTTATCTGAAAGAGTGTTTGTGGCCTGTACAAGTACACAGTTGGTGGTGAAAAGGGCATAGAAGAATGGGCTCAAAACACACTCCTGTGGTATACCAGTGATCGGTGGCAGTGTAGAGGAAGTCTGAATGCCTGAGGTCAGTGTGATAAGAAGTCCAGAATATTACAGCTGTGTGCACTAAGGTCTCTGTCATACAGTTTGGAGGCTAGCCTACTTGTAACGATCATCTTAGATGCGGAGCTGTAGTCAATTAATTACAGTATGGGATATGACCTTTGATTCTCCAGGTGGTTCAGTACAGTGTGGAGGGAGGAGGAAATGGCATCCTCCATGGATCTGTTGGTTTTGCATCATGGCTGTGATGTGTCTCTCAAAGCACTTTATAATGATGGGAGTGAGTGCCATTGGGCGATATTCATTTAAGTTGTTGTTTAAGTTGTTTAAGGTAGCTGGGTGTTTTGTTTTTTTTCAGCACCAATACAATGGTGGCATATTTTAGACACTTGTGAGCAAGTGCATGAGAGGAAGACAGATTAAAGATTTTGTGAAGACTTCTGCCAACTGTTCTGCATAGCTGGCTTGTTGACTTGCACGTGTCCAGAGTGAGTGCCTGGTTGTCCATGAAGTGTAAGCTTCTCGCTGTGGTCTCTTCATTGCTTGTGTCAAAGCAGGCAAAGAAGTTATTTAGCTTATTTGCAAGATTGGCATCATCTCTAGAGTATAGCTGATGTTATAATCTGAAAATTACTAATGGACTGGAAAACTTGCCACATGCACCACTCTCTGTGGACTTCTTTATTGCTTTTTTCAGGCTGGATTTGTATGCCACAGTGTCACCATATTCGAAGGCTGCGGTGTGTTTTCAGCAGATTATAGACTTCCATATTCATCCACAGTTTCGGCTTTGGAACATCTTTATGTGTCTCCTGATGGTCTTGTGTGTTACCTGTAGTGCAAATAATAACAACGCAGTCCTGTAGATGAGATATGGTCCCCTCAGCCCTGGCCTTGATTGTCTTTATGGTTGGTTTTTCTGTGTTGGAGAGAGGTCTGTATGCTGGGGTTAGAAACAATGAGAGATGATCAGATTGTCTCAGTTGGGGTAGGGTAGGGCTTTGTATACATCCTTGATATTTGAGTACACTTAATTAAAGTCCTCCACTATGATGAAGGTGCATCTGGATGTTAGTTCTGTTGTTTATTAATGGCTGAGTGCAGCTGTGCTAGTGCTAACAGCGTTAGCTTGCAATGGAATGTGCACAGCAAGGATAATAACAACAGTTAACTCCCTCAGCAAATAGAAAGACCTATATTTCAGTGGCAGATATTCAACATCTGGAGAACAATTATTTTCGAGTGCTCCAGTCACTATTAATGTAAATACAACGGCCACTGCCTGTGCTCTTACCAGAGTCAGCATGAAGAATCGAGTTCCCTGCTAGCTCATTAGCAGCATCGGGATCATTGAGCCTAGCTAGGTTTCTGTAAAACAGTAGTATATCACAGTCTGTGTAATCAACCTAAAATACAGCTAAAATAATCAGAAAGAAGAAACAGGCTTCCATGAAGGAATTTGACCAACAGTCATTGCTTTACAAGTTTTTATGCTGAAATGATTAAGAGCCGTAGATGAAACACTGGTAAAACATTTCTTCTGCTGCTCTTATGAGAAAAGCTGCATGCTGGAAAGTTGTTTGTGTTTTTGTTTTGGTTGCACATTAGCTAAACTTGGCACAGGTTATTCAATAACTTTACAATTATAAACATCAAGGTTATCTGGGTAATGTATAATGGTTATTATTGCTCTGTGATTAAGCATATGCATTGCTGAAAGATCATCTGAAGATCAGATATTATACCCACTGCTGATTACAGGCCTGCAGTTAAGATTAACAATTAAAGAACATGGGTAGTTTTCTACATCAAATATATATATATATATATATATATATATATATATATATATATATATATATATATATATATACATACATTATATATTTTACAAACATAAATTGCTGGCATTGTTTTCATTCATAATGCATTTCTGGCCTAGAATGAAATTGAAACCATCGTGTCATTGTATTGTCTCAGTAGCTTTCTTTATGTGCTTCACACTGAACCCACTGAAATAATTAGATTTTGGATCCTCATTGTCTAGTTTATGATTGACTCAAGCACTGGACCCTTGTTCCATACTCATTTACGACTGACGTTTTTACACCCTAAGAGTACAGTCCAAAGATTAATGTGCAATGTCATGTGATCTAATCCTTAAAGATATTGAACCAACAACTATTTTGACTCTTGCATTATTTTTGACTATTTTATTATTTCTGTAATGCAGAGAATGAATGTAACTCCACTTGAAAGCACACATCCTGAGAAACTGTGTTAGAGATCAGACGGAAGCAGACGCACAAGACCTTCCTGAGTAAAACTCTGAACAAGACTTTCCTGAGTAAAACTCTGAACAAGACTTTCCTGAGTAAAATCCTGGCAGACCGCACGTCATGAGGCTCTGAATCACTACTCTGTGTGATTCATAGCAGCATCACTGCATCTTATCCTCAGGCTGTTATTATAGTGCATTTGAATCTGATCCTGACACTACAGTATGTCACACAAATAGTTTATAGAGGAAAAACAAGAGAAAAACTATAAATTATACATATCCACCTCTAATGAGCATAAAATTCCACTTGAATAAAATTACACTTTGTATAAGTAAGGAATGAAACATGGGTAAAACATGACTGGGTGTGCTAAGCGTTTTATTCCATGGCAATTTGCCAGTGATTAGAATTTATAATTTATTAAAACATTGTTCTTTTTATCCATTTATAGTTACAATTAATGTGTTGTATATGGAACATCTGCAAGACAAGCTAGTTCTTGTTATCACTTTTGTAATAGCAGTTATAAACAGTTGTCCCCACACCAACCTCTCTTTTTTCACTCTCTATAAATTAATAAAACAAACAGAAGTGTTACTGAGAAAAGGGAAAGCTCAAAATGTTCTCTGTCATGAAGAGTGCCTCGCTGCAGAAAACATATAATAATACGTATATTACTACTAATTTGTGACAAAATAACTATAGCATTTTTTAAAACTCCGTTAATTATTAGTCTTAGATTATGTTGAGCATTCACCGTACAAGTCCCAGAAAATTGGCTGATATGTTAAATTCTAAAGCAACAGTGTTTTAGAACGAGCATGTTAAATAAACCTGTGATTTGAATTACAGCCAAAACTACTGAGCTGCTGTTTATTCGTCAACACCTTCTGACCAATCAGATTTGAGAATTCATCATAAACAAACCATGAATGTCATCATTAGTATTCCATTAATAACTTTAACAAAGTACTTAACACTTGTATTCATTGATATTTGCCACTTGTGTTTACGGTAACTTTGTTAACATTACTTGTGTTTTGTTCATGTTATCTAATGCAGTTAATAATGCGAGTTAAGAGAACCAAAATATAAAGCATTGGTTTTATTCTTTTTGTTTTGCTTTCCTGACAGGATGTTTGCATATGGAGTGTACAGTGGGCAAGCATCAGTCTTTTAGTACACATTCTTGACCCCCAGCCATACCAAACAACACAGTGAAAAGGGAAATGCCATTGCTTATTCTGAGGAATAAAATACCTTCAGTTTTGCTTATCTTTTATCACACTGTGAAAAAAGGAGTTAATGGAAAAGCTGGACAAGGGTGTAGGGCTTTCTCATGAACCCCAAATACATGTTTGAGTGGCTTCATGGAAAAGGTAAGAAACATGTAGTACTGTGTAGAAAGCTTGCATGGTACTGAAGCTGTCTTCTGAAATACTGAATTGAAATCTTTCTAAATTAAAAACAATACAATAAATATCAGTAAATAGTACAACACAATTTTTTTGGAGTCTGCCTTTTATGCAGTTTAAAGGAAATCATCTGGTAGGGTGTTCCAACATCTTGGAGAACCTGCCACAGTTCTTATGAAGAAATGTTTGTTATCTTTGCTGAATAACCGCACTGTGTTTTACACTAACACATTAAGTAATTAATTAGGTTTAATCTAAAAAGTGGTTTAAAAATGTTTATGAAAATGTTGCTCTTTTCCACTGATACACTAATGCCAAATATAGTGCCCTCCACTAATATTGGCACCCTTGGTAAATATGAGCAAAGAAGGCTGTGAAACTTGTCTTTATTGTGTAACCTTTTGATCTTTTGTTTAGAAAATCATAAAAATTCTCTGCTCTCATGGATATCAAACAAGTGCAAAAAAACACCGGTTTATCTAAATAAATAAATAAATTATATATATATATATATATATATATATATATATATATATATATATATATATATATATATATATATGAACTCCCCTTTTCAACTTCCCATTTCATTTTTTCTCAGTTTGGAAAAAAGTAACTGGGGCTCTGTTACACATAAATAAACGTATTTAAATCATAGAATTATTTTATATATTATATTTTTTATAAGTAGTTAATTAATTAATTATATCATATTATATATATCTTTGTTGAATATAGGTGTGCGTCAATTATTGGCTCCCTTTTAGTTAATACTTTGTGCTACCTCGCTCTGCCAAGATAAAAGCCCTGAGTCTTCTCCTATAATGCCTGATGTGGTTGGAGAATACATGGCGAGGGATCTGAGAGCGTTCCTCCATACAGTATCTCTCCAGATCCTTCAAATTTCAAGGGCCATGCTGGTAGACTCTCCTCTTCAGTTCACTCCACAGGTTTTCTATGGGTTTCACGTCAGGGGACTGGGATGGCCATGACAGGACCTTGATTTTGTGGTCAGTAAACCATTTATGGTGTTGATTTTGTTGTATGTTTTGGATCATTGTCCTGCTGGAAGATCCAACCATGGCCCTTTTTAAGCTTTCTGGCAGCGGCAGACAGGTTTTCATTTAATATCTGATGATATTTGATAAAGTCCATCATGACATATATCTGAACAAAATGTCCAGGTCCTCTGACAGAAAAACAGCCCCAAAACATTAAAGAGCCACCACCATATTTAACCGTGGGCATGAGGTACTTTTCCATATGGCTACCTCTCTGTGTGCGCCAAAACCACCTGGTGTGTATTGCCAAAAAGCTCTATTTTGGTTTCATCTGACCATAGAACCCAATCCCATTTGAAGTTCCAGTAGTGTCTGACAAACTGAAGATGCTTGAGTTTGTTTTTGGATGAAAGTAGAGGCTTTTTTCTTGAAACCCTTCCAAACAACTTGTGGTGATGTAGGTGACTTCGGATTGTAGTTTTGGAGACTTTCTGACCCCGAGATGCAACTAACTTCTGCAGTTCTCCAGCTGTGATCCTTGGAGATTTTTGAACCACTCAAACCATCCTCTTCACAGTTCATTGAGACAATATAGACACATGTCCTCTACCAGTTTGATTCATAACATTACCAGTTGACTGGAACTTCTTAATTATTGCCCTGATGGTGGAAATGGGCATTTTCAGTGCTTGTGTTATTTTCTTATAGCCACTTCCCATTTTGTGAAGCTCAACAACCTTTTGCCACACATCACAGCTATATTCCTTGGTGTTACACATTGTTATGACTAAGGGAATTTGGCCTAAAGATGGCCTAATGAAAGACTGGAGTCAATAATCACACCAATATCTTTTACTGCTGCACATGATGAAACAGAAAGGCCACCCAGAGTTACTATATAATCAGAAAGCTACTTCTAACTGCATGTGGTCCTAGTATATGTGCTTCTGTCTTGTCAGAATTAAGTAAGTAAGAAAATGCCCATTTCCACCATCAGCGCAATAGGTGCCAATATTAATGGAGGGCACTATAGATACACTATTGGGTACAAATCCTTTAAATATACCAGAGTGAAAATACAAGGTAAAATAAGGGAAATTAAAACCTTTATTTGTTATGCCACGCTTGGCATGACTTTCAAGTGACGTTGTGCTATCTGAATATCTACTCATTTTAAATACACACTAACATCACAATAAATACAGCCTTGCAATATTTATGAAGGTTCATTAAACTCATCTTTAAACCGTTAGCAGACGTCTGTGAGGAGTCCTTGATCTAGAAAGGAAGGTGTGAGGACACGGATCAATACAAGGCAGGTGAAAGTCCACCACTCTAATCTTTAATGTAGTATTTGCTCTTTGGTCCAAGTCTCAAACCTCAGGGCTTCCATCTCAATTCTCCTTCAATAAAAGTGTCTGAATACATATTTTGAAGGACATTTTTCAGTCTTTAAACGCATTTAAATCATCTTCATTTAAAATTGGAAATGAACAGAAGGTATAAGAATTATGAAATGCTTAAAACAAAGAAAGTAAATACTCATTATCCTGATTATTTAATATTCAACTCTGCACTATTTTAGGTCCCTATTTAAATATTTGTGATATTGACCATATTAACTGATTTGTACAGAAGGTCAGCTTGTCCTCATGCCTAATCTCTTCTATTGAAGCATGTGTTCAGAAGACGCTGATGGATTTGATCTAAAATGGAAGCTTAAGCTTAAGCATAAGCTTAAGTCTGTCAGTTAAAGCAAAAAGGGGACAACCATTGTTGTTAATAATATTGTTTATGAACATTGTTGTATTACATTTGAAAACAAATGCAAAATAGAAGCATTTTCACCAGTATTTTACACTGTATTACAATGGATATTAGACCATATGAAACTATACTTTACTATTTTCAATAGACAGCCATAGCCAATCTATTAGTATAATGTATTCACACTATAAAGATTATATGTATTAAAGTAGATATTATAAAAGTATTGCAGTCTTCTAAACTGTTTTAAATGCAGATGGTATTGTCCAATAATGATTTGTGTTGGCACCGCCAAGCTGCCACTGTTGGGCCCTTGAGCAAGGCCCTTAAATAAACGCCTCTTCTTATTATTATTCCTCTTCTTCTTCTTCTTCTTCTTCTTCTTCTTCTTCTGAATAAATGCTCATGAAAATGTTTTTGACTAGACTGCAACACCAGACTAGAAACTACTTTGCTGTACGCTCAAGCAAAAGGCCGGCCATACCCGTCGTCTCACACTGCTATCGTACACCTTATTGGGTGCAGTAAAATAACTCTGCTAGATAAGGCCATAGGTTATAACTATAAGTGAAATATGAGATGGTTAGTAGTTTTTCACATACCCAATAGAAAGTAAAGTTATTCTAATCCAGTTGCATTTCTCATGAGTCTGATTGAGGTTGTGGTATAAATAGACCTTGACAGTTGATTAGCATGAGTTCAAACTTGGAGCTCTATTGTGAATGTGGTCCTTATATTAGTGCTGCAGTCAGCTCACACTAGAAGCATTGTACAGGGTGGGGTCTCTCTCTCTCTCTCTCTCTCTCTCTCTCTCTCTCTCTCTTACACACACACACACACACACACACACACACACACACACTTAGGGGGTAGGTAATGTAGGGATAAATATAGTAGTTGTAAGTAGGATGAGTTAAACAGTTCTCTTCAGTGGATATAAAAAGTCTACACACCCATGTTAAAATTGCAGGTTTTTGTGATGTAAAAATTAAAACCAAGATACAGTATATGGCCAAACATTTGTGGACACCTTACCATCAGACCCATATGTACTTGTTGAATATACCATTCCAGATTTAGCCCCCCCCCCCCGCAGAATTATCCTCCACTCTTCTGGGAAGGCTTTCCACTAGATTTTCAAGACTTGTGTTATTTTCTTATAGCTACTTCCCATTTTGTGAAGCTCAACAACCTTTTGCCACACATCACAGCTATATTCCTTGGTGTTACCCATTGTTATGACTAAGGGAATTTGGCCTAATGAAAGGCTGGAGTCAATAATCACACCAAGATCTTTTACTGCTGCACATGATGAAACAGAAAGGCCACCCAGAGTTACTATATAATCAGAAAGCTACTTCTAACTGCATGTGGTCCTAGTACAAGTACTTCTGTCTTGTCAGAATTAAGTAAGTAAGAAAATGCCCATTTCCACCATCAGCGCAATAGGTGCCAGTATTAATGGAGGGCACTGTATAGGTTTCATACGATACTCCGATGAATTTGATCTAACATGGGTTGTCAAGGATACACAAACTCAGTCAAGCTTCAGTATATGCTGTCATTAATGCAGGCATGGGGGGTGGGGGGGGGGGATACCACATAGTAAGAAATTATGGAATTCATGTAAAACAAATATTTTACTATGATTTTACTTTTAACTCAAGTTATTACTAATTATATAAACTGTAATGAAAAATGTTGCACACAATTATAAAAGAATGCAAAATAGATGCATTTTCACTAATGGTGTCAGATCTTTGGACCCAACTGGAGGTACCTGAGATGACACAATGTGTTTTTCCGCATGTGAAACACTTCCTGTTTCAAATAAAATGTCAAAAAAAAAGTTGAAAATGTTTTAAATTTCATGGTGAATAGGCACCCACGCTGGATAATTAATCAATATTTCATTTTGACCCACAAATTGAAAATCTACACAACAAGCCATCTCTAAACACGAGCCAAACAAAGATTCAACACTTTCATAGAACTGTGGCCCTCAGCTGATGTTTTGGAACCTGAGAGGCAGCAGTTTAGCAATACCACCATACTTCCTCTAAAAAAACCTGCTTTGGCAACAAGTGAATGAGTCACACACACACACACACACACACACAAATATACATTCACACACACACACACACACACACACAAATATACAAACACACACACATATGCAGACAGACACACACACACACACACACACACACACACACACATGCACGCACCTGTACACAAACAAACTTTTTTTATTGCGAGATTTGCATATAGTACAACAAAAGGTCACATATAGGACAAATTAGAGCCTTGTTAGGAAGCTAAGCACATTTAACTATGCAAAGAACCCACTGAAGTGTACTGATGATGTGTTTTATAACAGCTTTAGAAAATAAAACACAATCGCATGAAACGCATGGGGGGCATAGTAGCTTAGTGGTTATCCTGTTTGTCTCACACATTCGGGGCTGGGGATTTGATTCCTGTCTCGGCCCTGTGTTGCGTGGAGTGCTTTGAGGGTTTCCTCCGGGTACTCTGCTTTCTTCCCCCAGTCCAAAGATATGCTTGTAGGCTGATTGGCATCTCTAAATTGTCCTTAGTGTGTGAGCGTGTGCAATTGTGCCGTGTAATGGGTTAGCACCCCATCCAGGGTGTCCCATGACTCATGCCCTGAGTTCCCTGGGATAGGCTCCAGACACTAGCATAAAGTTGGTTTGACGTTGGACGGTCGATATTCGCGGATATGCGGAAATTAAGGGACCGTCTCTAAAGTTACATACAACAATGTTATACACGTTTCTAACTTCAATAGCATTTGAAGGGAATGACGTACAGTCATATAACCCACTGTAAAGTGTTCATCTAGGCGTCAGTAATAATTTATTTTAATAAATATCAGAAATCTAAAAGGTGTGCATTATAGCTGACACCTGGATGAACACTTTACAGTTGGTTGTGTGACTGTAAGTCATTCCATTCAAATGCTATTGAGCTTTAAATGCTGGTATATTTTGTGTATGAGCCCATGCAGAAATAAAATACGTGGCAATATTTACATATGGTTTAATAGTTTATTATGTTAAATATCAAAAATCTAAGAGGTGTGCATTATAGCCGACAGCTAGAGGAACACTTTACAGTTGGTTATATGACTGTAAGTCATTCCCTTCAAATGCTATTGGTTAGAAAATTGTTTAACAATGTCGTATGTAACTTTAGAGACGGTCCCTTAATTTCCGCATACCTGCGAATATCGAACGTCCAGCGTCAAACCAACTTTATTCCAGTGCTCCAGACTCCCTGCGACCCTGTGTAGGATAAACGGTACAGTAGAAGGATGGATGGATGAATTTAGATATGTGATTTTTAGACACTTCATATGTTGTTTCAAATGTTTTCCACATTTCACATGTGGTGCATGTGATTATTTCAGTTTCACATGGGATTTCTTGCGTGATTTTCCCGTGATTTTGCACACAATTCATTGTGTGATTTTACGCATGATTAATTCAGTTCAACATCGTGAGTTCGCACGATTCAATTTTATTTATAGGCAGTGGCGTTGTATTATTTTTCACTTATCGTTCACATAATGTCACGTGCTTACTTTAGTTTTATTGAACTTTCACTCGTTGTTCTCATGTGATCAAATATTACTCACATGTGAAATGCATGCGATTTTTCCATAATCAGCCAGAATAGCCTGTTCAAGCCTGTTCCACGGAATAAGAAACACTAGCTGATGTGAACTATGTGATTATCTGGGGTGTAGTGGTGCAGAGATGAGGTCTGGTGAAGGTGTCAGTGTTGCCCAATAGCTGTGGGCTTGGCTTATAGTGGGCTGGGCTGGGCTGGGTTCACGCAAGCCTTTATAACACTCTGCAGGAGACATCCTGTAGAAACGGCAACTTTTACTCGAGTTTTGTATCACTTTTCAGTCTCTTACTGGACATCATAGAGAACCGGTGAGTGATGACTTAATCATACGCTTACTTATACAGTGCAGTGTTGGTTTTCGTTACTGTTTTCCTTTTAATATAAAAAAAAATTGTCTATTCATTTTCATTATATATAGGCTGTCGGTCAACCTCTAAACCAAGTCTCCTATCATTACCCTATCTCCTAGATATTATGTCTGGTTAGGTTTTCTTTACTCTCCCCTTTCAGATCCTTCTAAAAACACAACACAAGGAAGCGTTGCGAGCGCGCGCGTTGTATTGCGTCCGGTTGCGCGTGGCGTTGGTGTTGTTTACATGTGCGTTATGGCGCGTGCGCGACGTTTCTTTCTGCTTGCAGTTATTTTTAAATAGACGCCCACCCTGAAATAGTGTCTTTTCCGCTGTCTTTATTGTTTTTTTTTTTTTTTTCCAGCGTTCAGTCTTGTAGGCTCGGGTAAGTGCCCCCTACAGCCAGGCAGAATGTTTGCAGTGATAATTCAGTGGTTGAGGTTTGGCACTACATATCGGACGGTTCAAATCTCACACTTGAGGAAGACTCTTAACCCTCAACTGCTGTACTGTACACTCTTCTGTCACCCTAACCAGATTTTTATTAGCCACTTTAGGGGAACCTTGCAAATTGACCATTAAAAATAAAGAAATTAATTAATCTAGAACCATTACCCATACATGGAGCCCTTGATAACCTTTAAAAAAAGATTGTAGGCCTATGCTTGGATCTGTTGTAATTTTCCTATTGTAATTTGTCTTTTTTCCCCCCAATGCGAAACTTATATCAGACCTCTGAGTATCCAAGGCTGATCTGATACTGACTTGTGCCCAAGATTTCTGTTGCCAAGTTATACAAAGCATAGACACCATTGGATCAGATTAGAAAATCATTGGATCAGATAAAAAAAAAAAAATATATATATATATCTGAACCAAAAATCTGATCCGATATCCGTCAAGCGTTTCAGGACAAAATTGGCCATGGTGCCAATATTTAATATCGAATTGCGGCATTGCTTTTTAATCTAATTTTTTTTTTTGAACTAAATCAATTCTGCACATAATGATTTTCTATTAGCGAATTGAACCACCTCAGTGTACTGGTGTTCAGCTCTTTATCATTTATCATTATCCTCATTATCATTATCATTATCATTTATAAGTGTGTGATGTCAAAAATAAATGCTTATTTTTGGATTTTGTGATTTATTATTTTCCATTTTGAGCAATATTGGCTTATTTTTAGATTGGATAATATTTATGCAAAGTAGCTTGTTGCTGTGGTAGTCTTTGGTCAAATGGATTCATATAGAAAGTATAGAACTTTGATATGGTTCATGGGTGCGTAGTCTGTATGTCTGAAACCACACTTTATATTATTATATAGTGGATTAGTTAGATCATTTTGCCTTTTCAATCTAAACGTATAAAATGCAGTGCAATAGGTTAATATCCAAATGAAGGAGCATCGATGATGCAGAACATCTACAATGGCCTTTTTTGTAGTTTGTAAGAAATGGGGAATAAGGCACAAGGCTACTCATATTGAAGAAGCCAGTTTAAAGATAGAACAGCAACTTCATGGTGTTAATCAGGCATCCCACATGTCTAGATCACTTAGCAAGAGCAAATAGAATCTGTTATGTAAATCTAACCAAACATAATTGATATATCAGGCCTCAGGATGTGGCAGTTTAAAATCAGTTGTAACATGTGAACGCAAGCCAGTAGATTTGAATATGGTCAGTACTGACGAAGTGTTCCTCTTTTCTTATACAACATACCCAAAATATGAAGTTACTATGTGCGAGTAAAGGGTTAGAAAAAGTACATTCAGTATGTACGTATGGAAATATTTGTAATTATTGTAACTGTGACAAAATGATACATTTACAAAATCTTTCAATTGTTTAATAGTTTCTGGGGTTACTAGATCGTATATTAAAATTAGTTCTTAACGTGAGATCTCTTTTCCTGTTGAAAGAGCAGTGGAAATGAAAAGCAGTGACAAAAAGGAAGTGATACCAACATTCCCTAAGCTTTTGTCTTCTAGGCGGAGCTCTTTCCTGCAGCTTGTATTTATAATATTCACATTTATCAATGGGAATACTGGTGTCAATGTGCCCATAAAATGAAAATAAATATAATACTGAGTAACCAAGCATTTACCAAGCAAGTATGCATGAAAATGTATTAAGTCATATGAGATGACTTATAAATTAGGCAAATAATCATTGATGTCATGGTTGAGACTTTCCTGTGTGTCAATCCACACTGAGCAGGTGGCCCTGGATGTTTATATGAAACAGAGAGGGTTAATGTCTTAACAGATTGCATGTCCTCTTCTCATGTAGAACAGCATGCACATCTCACTGAGGCTTAACTGATTGAGCTGGTTTTTTGGGTTTTTTTTTTTTTTTTTCTTCACTCCCAGGTAAACAATTAACTAGGATGGACAACAAGTGCACAGGCCTTGGAAACAAGTGACAAACCTAGATGTCAGACTGCTAACAGATCTTATAACTGACCTGTGTGCGTTAGGGTTTTACAGTGAAATCAAGGGACTGCTATAGAAACAAGAAAGGTTTCATAATGACTAAGGCAGTATTCATCTAGCATTTCAGTTCTCACATAGTCTTGAGCAGAAATGTGTGCAGGGGCTGACACTGTACACCTCCACGGATGATGAAACGCGAAGGAAATCATGCACTTTAACCCACAGGATCGCTCCTTGAAAAAGTGACCTGGATTGAACTTCATATCTACAGGCAGTTGTAACACAAAGGCTTTCAACATCGCTTCAAAGCCATTCTGTGGTTATGTAAAAGGGGCGGAGTGCAGGGAGGGAGTCATGGAAGAGGCCGTGTCAGTAGCTTCCTCTGTGCAGCGTCCAGGCCTTGCCATAGAGGAAGAGCCTGACTGGTGACCTTTAGAAACCTCTTTCCAGACAAAGAGACTGTTCAAGCTCTCGTTCCATTTACATGCACAGCAACATTCCGGCTGCCATCCGCCATAAGTGCCAGCATCAATGTTGTCTAATTGCATTATTTCCCCCCTCGGCCCTAGTTAGTCTGTTTTGAAAAACTTACAGGATACAGAAGAACCCATTCAGGACCATGCAAAGTACTCATAAACAATAGAATCTATTTTGTTTAGACTGATATTTTAAAGCTAAAAGTTATTTTTCTTTTGTATTGAAAAACTATTAATGGATATGTATTTGAATCCTGAATATGTTTACTCTGATGTGTTATAAATAGTAAAAAGTCTAGAAAAATGAAAGGAAATATGTACTAGATGTACTTCCGGCTTGTACATCTGAGAGATGTACAGTAAACATAGTAACAGGGCCGGCTAGAGAACTGTATCGTTTGTCTAACTGATAATATACGTATTTCCTTTTACTGTTTTTCTCACATACTGCAAAAGCTTACGAGTGAAGCTGTTGTATGAAATATGAACCTCCTCTTTCTTCTCATAGGTGTCTCCAAAACTGAAAATGGAGGAGATCCAGATCGAGACAAGACATTTACTTGACAAGGACCTTCAGGTATGAGTATGATGAATAGACACTTTTCTATATAACAAATCATACTTTTTTACACCCGTGTTAAATTTCCGTTGTTGTTGTTGTTGTTTGTTTACTCCAGGGATTAAGAGAAGCTGTTCAGCAGCTTGAGACAAAGGCAAGTCATTTTCATATTTTCTTTTAATTACAGTTTTATATTCAGTGAGGTACTGTGCACCAAGACTTCTTCAGGTCATGGTAAAATTTCCTTGAATTAAATGAGACTTTTAACTTGTATAGCATATTTAACGAAACACATTGCCAAAAAGCAGCTTTACAGAAATCCTGATGTAGATTTAGATACCTAATGAGCAAGTGGGATTAAAAAGCATTACTCTTCTACAACTGTATACGGTAAAGTCAGATCATGAAGTGTGTTGAAAATATGTTGAGTAGGAGCCCTGGGATAAGCACAGGACAGCCTTTATGATTTACAGCAGCAGTTCTTAGGTGCACAACAAATTAGAGTGCTTTTTGAAGTCATGACTATTGCCATCTGGTGGTGCAAAATGTTCAGTTTGCTTAACATAATGTTGTGTTGCAATATTTAGAAAGAAATGACAGCGTGGCATTAAGGCATACTGTGTCATTAGGATGCAGACATAAAAGGTAGAAGCAGTAAATGTCTTATTTTGAACAAATCAGTATTAAATGAGATTAAAATTATGTTGCTTGAATGTGCAACCAAAATATTATGTCTTATATCCCGCTTATTGAATTTAGGATCCTGGACATAAGCGTTGTCACTTCAGGCCAGATGATTATGATATTTTAATAAAGTTACTATACCCGACATGTACCTTTCATTCAAGGTCTCACAATGAATAAGCAAACCTACATTCATATTAAATAACTTATGGATGAGAGCTTATTCATGACAAAGTCACCGTCATTTCTGATTTAACACTTACAAATTACGAAAACTCAGTGAGCCTGATTCTTGTGGAGCATCAGATGCTCTCATGCAGCATCATGCCAGTGTCTTGTAGAGTGGCCATGGACTTATGATGTGAGGGAATGCAACAGCTTGCCCTCCCATGCTGACCCCTACAGATTAGAGTGATCAGATTCCAGGTCATGTGTTTATTATCTAGCCTGTAGTGACGTGGGAGGCAGAAGGATGCAACAGCCATCTGCCCAGAACTGGTTTAAAGCTGCTGGCAGTTTTCACACGTAGGGCTCGTATTCTTTAAGGGGATTAGCAGTGATGGGCAGACAACATGCGTTTGTCTTCAATCAGCAGCAGCGAAGGAGCACGGGATGTTTATCTCCTAGCCTTGTGTAAACCCTTATATTCCCATGGATATTCATCAGTTCTGTTTTAGAACTTTATGTGCGTTTGGTCAGGTATGACCAATCTAAAATTTAAACCACATCTGTGGTGTGTATATGGTGTAGTGATAATGCATAATATCATTTACATGTTTCACTTTTGTAAATGTACACCTACTTTACATTCGACAAAACAAAGAACAGATGGAAAATAGTTATTTTAGAGCTATTAATATTTTATATATACAACATTGGGGTATCTGAGACGTAATAATCAATTAAAGGAAACATCTGCAAAATGTAAGCATTAAGTACACTTTAATTTTGTTGTCTTTGAGGGAATAGAGGCTGGTTTGTGCTCTATAAGCCTGATGATATGTAGCCAGAGCCTCTCCTACAAGAATCCCTGGACTATTGGGAGGTTTTTTGTTTTTTTTTAAATGTCTGCACAAAATTTGAGGAAAGATTTAAAACAAAACTGCATATGTTCTGTACTGACCACATGTAAAATAAATTTAATTATATTTAATGTATGAACTCCCCTTTTCAACTTCCCATTTCATTTTTTCTCAGTTTGGAAAAAAGTAACCTTATGACTGGGGCTCTGTTACACATAAAAACATGTATTTAAATCATAGAATAATTTTATTTAGTAAGTAGTTAAAAGTGGTAAGTAGTTCAAAGCAAGTGCATGACATGCATATTTGATCTAAAGACATGCTTGTTATACTGTATTCAACTTCCTCGAGTGATGATCTCCACTCCACAGTAAATAGGCCTTGAAGTTTCCGATGACTGAATATTCAAGTTGTCTGATACGGTCTGATCCAATTTACAGATCTCTTCAACTGGAATTATCTTGTTTTGGTCATGGTACAAAGCATGCTGGGAGCAAGGGGCTTATGAAGAGGAGTGGCAGCAGGGGTATAAAGGCTTGAGTGCAGACGCAAAAGCTTACAAAGAGCTTACATACAATTGGATCTTACCTGTTTACTGAACGTTAGTTGCTGTTACTAACTACCAGCTGTCGAAATGGTTCTTGAGGATTCGGAATCAGACGCAGTGTTTGAGATTGAGGTTTTTGTGAGTACAGACTCCACTGTTTGGTGCTCAAGCTGTTGCATGAGGATTATTTGTCCTGGTTGGAAATGTGGTCAGACAACATGTTTGATGATAAATATCGGGATTTGATGCAGCATTGATGCAGATTCTATTTAGATTTGTATTATAGATGATGAAGGATAGGGTGGTTAAGATTAGTACTGTGGTTAAATATCTGAAAGGATGCAGTAACTGTTTAATAGTCATGTGACTTAAAGAGATAAGACTGTCCATTAGTGAAGTTTGCATAGCGCGACAAGTCTAAAACACGGTCTTCAGATCTGTGCATGCAATGTTGAGCAGGTGTAGCATGATGTTTACCTCATTTACAAATCCAAATCCGATCATTTGCACAGAGCTTTTTACAGTTTCTGCTTTGTAATTTGACTGAATTCTCAACTTCCAACACAGTCCTAAAATGTCCAGTTTGCTCAAAGTGCATTGCAAAATATATATTCCGCTTTATTTTTTATAGAGCATCAACCTTATTTTCATCACAGTTCTTGCCTCTACAGGAGCATGATGTTGATACACCTTATGGCAGAATCCACTGTACTATGAAGGGAGTCCCCAAAGGAGACAGACCTGTCATTCTCACCTTACACGACATTGGACTGAACCGTAAGTGTTAACCTAATTCCAGCATATGCCTTTAGCATGACTTTCAATATATGCTGTAAATATGCCACCAAAACTCATGTCTGTCTTTTTTTTTTATTATTATTATTATTTTCTCTCTAAAGACAAGACATGCTTTGACACTCTGTTCCAACATGAGGACATGCAGGAGATAATGCAGCACTTTGCTGTGTGCCATGTGGATGCACCAGGACAGCACGAGGGTGCCAATACTTTCTCCACTGGGTAAGCTGGAAATTGAACGACGTTAGGCAACATGAAGCCTTTGACCTTTTAGTCTTTGAGTGCTGACAAGTCCGTGTTCAGGCTCAGTTGCCTCTATTAATTATTAGCCTTGGCTTATTCTTGACCTATATTGTTTTAGATATGTCCTAAAACAAAATGTTATGGGACTCTAGATGAATGAATAGTTATATAATTATATAGTTCAGAGGTCAAATATTTGTCTGCTCCAAGGTTTTAAAATGGAAAAAAAAAGGAAAATGTTTAAAATGTCAGGAGAAATGTTGTACTATGGGTGTAAATGTAAACTATGTGTAATTGTGCATGTTTGATTTACTTTAGATATGAGTACCCTTCTATGGACCAGCTCTCTGAGACACTTCCTCTGGTCCTGAAACATTTTGGGTAATATTGCATTGTAACCAGTTGCTTACTCGTACTTGAATCACTCACACTTTTGAAAACTAAGGATTCTTAGATGTAACTGGCTTTTGTTTTCGTGACTATATAGTCTTAAGAGTGTGATCGGGATGGCGGTTGGAGCCGGTGCCTACGTCCTTGCAAAGTTTGCTGTGAGTTGCCATTTAAATAACCTGATACTTTTAAAAAAGTTTTAATCAAACCTGGATTAAAAGCAGAACAAGCTCGATTATTGTTGCTGTTATTGTTCCTTCTTTATTATTTTTTTGCTTTGTTTAGCCGCTAAGGAATGTTCCAAACTTGTTAAACACCAGCGGTGCTCGCTGTAGGGAGTCCTGATCTGATTCTTTTGAGCTTATTATCACAGATTTTAACACTTTACTCCACTTTTGTTACATGCATCCAATTTCAAGTATATTTGTACGTATGTAAGTTTCAGAATTATTATAATGAAAGGTGGATTCTTGTTTTTTTTTTTTTTTTTTTTTTCAGCTGGACTACCCTAAAATGGTGGAGGGTATTGTTTTGATCAACATCAATCCATGTGCTGAGGGCTGGATGGACTGGGCGGCACAAAAGGTAATATTTTTTAAAAATAATTCAACCCACAACATCGATATGTTTTAATAACGTTATCCTTATTTATATTAAAGCATGTTAATTGGTAAATACGATGAATTTTTCAATTACAGTTAAACTAACAGCAAAAACTGTAATCCTGGCCACACTCTTGGGACCTTGGTTTGTGTGGTTATATAGTTATGTTCCTTGGGGGTGTAAGTAACCTTTTACAATTAAAATGTATTACAGATCAGTGGCTGGACTCATGCCATGCCTGACATGATCATCAGCCATCTGTTTGGAAAGGTGAGTTTGAACCATTTTTGTTGGCAGCTCATTTGTATTATTATTATTATTATTATTATTATTATTATTACTATTATTATTATATTTTCTTCTTAATTTTTTTTGAGTTATGTGGTGGTGTTGTTTTTTTGGCTTGCTTTTAGGAGGAAATTCAAAACAACCATGACCTGATTGGCACTTACCGCCACCACATCCTGAATGACATGAATCAGTACAACTTGCAGCTGTTTGTCAAGGCATATAACAGGTGAATAGAGACTCAATCACTTACCATGAAGATTTGGTCAGACTTGGTTATTAAAAATGACTGACATTTGTGGTGTTTCTGCTACATAGCCGAAGAGACCTTGAAATTGAGAGGCCTGTTCCTGGAGGAAACATTAATGTCAGAACCATCAAGTGAGTTTAGAGCATTGACTGCATTTTGTATTAGTTAAAGTGTACAATTTTATGTCCTAATGATTTGGTGGTGCTCTGCTTTCAGGTGCCCCTCTCTTCTCGTAGTTGGAGACAGCTCTCCTGCAGTGGATGCTGTGGTAGGTCTAAGTTCACACCAATGGCACATGTGCACTTATTTACAAGATGAACAAGTGACATTAATGAATTATAGTGCTGCAGCTTGAACAGCTATTCTAAAATTGTTAACACATTTGTTTTTCTAGGGCATTTTTGTGACTTTATTGTACTTTTTCCACAGGTGGAGTGCAACACCAAGCTGGACCCGACCAAGGCCACACTGCTCAAGGTGAGTGAGCATTCTCACATTCTCAGTCTCTTTAATCCAGCTGCCTATTCTTAGCCTTGGTGGAAAAGTTAGGAGCTGATAAAAATTCTAATAGCTCAGCACCTGGTGACTGATTTACCTAGGGTGCATTAAGGCTGATTTTCATGGCTAGACCAAGGGCAGAATTCTTCTCCAGCTGACCTAGTTTCCTTGGCCTGACCCATGTTGCCATGGGGAAAGCAGGTTTATAATCCCTCAACTGACTCATTTGTTGCTGATAAGTGTTGTGAATAGGCTAGTTAATGGAACACTTGCTGGTTAAGAAATTCATGCTGATAGCGGTGTTTTCAAGTCTGTGAAAGCTTGGAGCAGTAAACATGCAGTGAAGCATGTGTTGTGGCTGAAAGTTGCCATTTTAAAATGTGTTTCTCCTTTTTTTTTTTTCCACAGATGGCTGACTGCGGAGGCTTGCCTCAGGTTGACCAGGTGTGTTGACTGTTTTGATAGCTCACTGGCAGGATCTTCAGGATGGAGATAATCATTACAGATATCTGGCAGCTTAAGAGCCATGAATGCCAATCCTAATACCATCCTGAACTTCTGCTACTGACCTGTCTTCTGGTTGCGAAAATACATATTAGAAGCATTCTTATATATAGCCACTGATACTTAAATATTCTTTCTCATTTTATTCACAGCCTGGAAAGCTGACTGAAGCCTTTAAATACTTTATACAGGGAATGGGCTACAGTAAGTATTTTAATCATTAATTACACTGCCAATATTAGTTTTAAACTTGATGATAGTATTGTTGTTGTTTGTTTGTTTTTTTTACACCTACCTCGCCTTGTTGTTGAAGACAGCTCAGAGGTTTATAGTTGTTAGCTTTTCTGCCACCTAGTGGTGAAATCTGCTAGTGACATCTGACTAAATATAAGAATCAATATTAAACGTTTAACCTCCTGACTCAATAGGCGTAATGAAATATGTCCACTCCTTACTATTTTATCACCCCAATCAATTTTTGATTCTTTCTATGTTTGGAAATTTCTAAAGTTTGGAAATACATATATAACGATTTATGAGGGCAGCACTGTGGTGTAGCAGGTAGCATTGCTGCCTAATAGCTCCAGGTTTTAGGTCTACTCTGGGTTCTCTAGTGTCCTCCCATGTCCTAAAAACATGCCAGTAGGTGGATTGGCTACTTTCTATTGCCCCTAGGTGTGAATGTGTCTCATCCAGAGTGTCGCAGCCATTCTTCCCAGGATTGGCTCTGGATCCACTGTGACCCAGCCTAGGATAAAGCTCTTACTGAAAATGATTAATATAACTTAAGAGGCAAACAGTTTATAAGGACATGCTTAGACCTCAGTCTGCCTGGTCAGAAAACAAGTTCTGAGGGTTTTTTTCCTTCTGTCCTCCCTGTCCTCTCTCAGTGCCCTCAGCCAGTATGACTCGCCTGGTCCGCTCTCGCACTGCCTCTGGCTCCAGCGTCACCTCCTTTGATGGCAACCGCAGTCGCTCACACACCAACGAAGGCCGGGGCCGTTCCCACACCGCTGACGCCCAGCGCGCACGCTCCCACACCGATTCTGCAGACAACTCTGTGGATCAGTCTGTGCTCAAATCTACTGAAGTGTCATGCTAAAGCAGCCCCACCCTTCCCTAAACCCTACCATGCACTTCCTTTAACACACTTCCTTTCCCTTATCTGTGTGTGTGTGTGTGTGTGTGTGTGTGTTGTGCTGTCACAAAAATGCCCAGGAGTGCAGGCCACCAGCTTTGGGCACACACTCATCCCAGAATACAGTTGAATTAGTCAGAGTGTATTATTTGAGGGTACTCTGGGAAATGCTGTCGAGATGAAGTAAAATATTTGAAAGGGAAACTCCCCTAATATGTTAACTTGCCCCCTTTTTGGGGGCTGTTTTATTCTTTATGCAAGAAACACAGCACAGAAATACTGTACGTGGGAGAATAAGAAAGTTTGGGAAGCGTACAAGTCTGTACGTTTGTACTCGTCATGCATCATTAATTTACTTTCTTTGCATTCTCATATACTTGATTGTAGTGTCACTTATCTCACAAATGCCTGCAAATGGCTGAGTTGTGTGTTTTTTTTTTTTTAACAGTAATGTATTTGTGTAATAGTTTTAATACTGGATTAATTTTCTGTATATTTTGAATGTGATTTGATGAAAGGATATGGTGGTGGATAATAGGGTTGTCATTTTTCTATGCTACCTACCTTAAAAATAAACGACATACACAGGCTATTTTCTTTTTCATTTATCTTCGTGTTTATTCCCCATGTTTTGGGGAATATATTTGTTTTTGTTCTTTAACATGATTTTTTCTACTAGTGATCTATTATCAGGTGATCTGAGGCATTTTAAGAAGTGAATAACACAAAGGAATTACTGTACATAAACAAATGAATGATTAATTGGGGTTTTGGACCTAATCAAGATTTTTATGGAGTTAAGCAAAAAGGGAACAACATGTGCCATGGAAATCCACTGTTTCTATTCTGTTGGGGTTTAGAAGGATGGAGGGAGAAATCCAATAACAGGCTTTTTAGGTAACATAACCTTTGTAAAGATGCACAGCAACACAATGTATACCACACTGTACATTTAAATGGGATTAGAGTTGTATTTATTAAAAAAGACAAAAAAGAAAGAAAACAAAACCCCCTCTGACTGTTTTGTATGACTGAAGCACCTCTTATCTACCCATAACTGCTTGCACATGATAAACTTACACATGATGATAAAAGACATTAACACATACATATGTTTAAACACCCTTCAGTCTATTAACCATATATGTTGATACTCAAGAGCTGTTTATTATTGTCATCTTTTAAGACTATGGGCAAAAATAAAAATAATTATGTGTGTATATATATATATATATATATATATAACATGCATAACAATAATTTAGAATTTTCATTGAAACTCTTGTTTCATTGTTTCTCTACTTAAAATAAATCACCATGTGCCATGATAATTTAGCTCAAATCTGGTTTGCTCTGCCAGAAGATCTGTTCATAGGTATAACTTTCAACACTATTATGATCCAAAATTCACAAATGGCTGGCAACAGCGGCACTGTTATGCTTTGGTTCCCAGAATGACCACTAAAACCACTAAAATTATATATTTAATACACTAAATTGTTATATTGTGTATTTTGTAGTATCAGTCTGAAACTTAAATTTGTAAAGTTTAAACTGTTTGTAACAGCAGGTCATGATGATAATAATAATAATAATAATAATAATAATAATAATAATAATAATTCCTTAGATTTATATAGTGCTTTTCTAGACACCCAAAGCGCTTTACTTTGTATGGGGGGAATCTCCTCAACCACCACTAATGTGTACCATCCACCTGGATGATGCGACGGCAGACATGTTTAACTAACTGTGTAGCTAACAAGTGTAACTGGTACTGGTGTAGGGGATGTTTTGATGCTTATAACAGGATTATTTGGGTTATTTTCTTTTTGTTTGCATAAGTGCCTTCTCACTGAAGAGGCATAATCTTCAGCAGAAGTCACTGGTATCTTAGAAAAGTCCAATCATAAGTCTGTAGAGTCTGGTACATCTTTGACGTGAATTTGACACTGGTGGCTTAAAGAAATACTTGTTCCCCATTATTGAATTTTTCCATATTTTGTAGTGTTACAACCTCTAACTGAAGTGGACTGAATTGGTATTATATGTCATCAATCGACATGTGGGGTTGGGGAAAATTAATATAGCTTTCCCATATTTCTGGGATAGTGGTGAGCAGAGAAATAAAGATGTAGATACTGCGTGAGCAAATTAACGTGGCACTCTAACGCTTATTTGAGAATGGATATTAATAAGCGCTCTCTCTCTCTCTCTCTCTCTCTCTCAGTGAGTGAGGCTGATGAGTTTGTCTGATGTGTGACCTGAATAAACACTCACTAGTCATCTTAACTTGAGTCTGCTATGTTCCTGAGTTGTGTCTGCTGCCATTTACTACACAGGTATTTTCTGCTTTTTAATAATTTTTTAATTTATTATTATTTTTATTTAATTAACCTTTATGTCACTTTAAAACTCTTTCTTTGGAACTTTGAAACATTAGACATTTTGTGTAAATCAACTGATTAAAATCCTAATGAAGTCATTTTCAGTTGCAGGCTGTAACACTACAAAACATCAAAAAGTTCAAGGGTGTGAATACTTATGCAAGGGAGTTTCTTTGTGGTGGTTTTATGGTCATTATAAAATGGCTGTTGCCTAAAAATCAAGATCAAGATTCTATCTTTATATAATATATCTGCCAGTTACTACAAAGCATTATATAATGAAGATTTAACCACAGAAATATTACTGTAATATGAATCATCAGATTCTATAGACCCAGATGAATAAAGAGGAATTCACTAATGTCTATTGCTTAGAATTGACTGGAATAATTCATTAATAATTAATGGAATAAAAAACATTTCTTTTGGCTTGATTCTTTTTATTTTGTCAACTCCAAAATGGGAGCGATTGAACAGCAGCACAGTAGTCACCTGTTCCTCAGTTCATAATCTCTCGATTCTCATGGTACTGCTCCAAATCTGCAAAGATGTCATTGGGGTTTTTGCAGCTGAGGTTGCAGAAGCAGGCATTAATCCACATCACCTGCCAAGTGAACATGGCTCCATTAGGGCACTGGAACTCCACCTGCACTGTTTTGGATTTATACGGGATGCAGCAGCGCTCATCTGTGCAGACACCACAGTACTTTGGCTGGTAGAGCTTCTTGCTAGTGCAGCCTGAGATGGTGAAATTGGTCGGTTGATTTTCCCTGTAGATGTTTAGGCACTTTTTCCCAGGCTTTAGGAAAAATCAAAAGAAAATGCACAATATCTTGGTGAATATCTCGGGATTAAACATAGCCAACTAATGTTATTCGGCAGATAAGGGTTTATTATTATTATTACTAAGGGTCTATTATGAATGATTCAGTATCTATAATGAAAGTAATGTTAAAGGTATGTAGTTACAAAGTTATGAGAGAAATGTATGTCAGTACCTGCTGATGGATCCTTGGTGTTTAATGGATTACAGTAACCAGAGAAAATTTCTACCTTAATGTGCTTAGTGATGTCCACCTCACAGGGTCGGATGTTGCAAAGCCGTCTCTCCTTGACCATGCGACATTGCTTGTTGGCATTAGTGATGCGTAAAGATACTCCTCGGCCACAGGTCTTGGAGCATGAGCTCCATGACGTGGTCTGTGTCAGACAGTTCTCCTGCCAGGTGTCTTTTCCACCGGAGAGAGCTTTGAAAAGACAGGCAACCATCGTTAAATCCAATGTATAACTCAAATGCAGATGCAAATACAGAATACAAGGGTATTCCTTTTTGCGTTCCACCAGAAGTACCCAAAGCAGATTTTTCTGTTTCCTGCTTTTCACTACCTGTACGCTGGCCCTGAACCTGTGCAAATTGGGTCCCTTTGTCATTTTATCTTTCAACAGGTGTCCATGGATTCTTTACAAAAACCTTTAAACTTGATGTGCTTTCAGAAAATGTGTATATGATTAGCAGCTGTCTCTAGACAATCTCTTCAACAATAAGCATGGTGCTCAAAATGACTATTTTCCAACCGACCTTATTCTATAAAATGGAATAGATCTTCGATCTCTTTTTTTTATTTGACCTCATTGGTTGTTGGTTGCGCAGAAAGTGTGCCAAAAAATGTAAAGTATTTTAATGCTGCATTTTCCCTAACTCTATAATTCAGCTAAACTAACTGTGAAGTGTACCTGTATGGTCAGTTTTGGATCATACCTGCCATGGTATGCCTAGGTGCTGCTTTGCGTCCCCTCCTGGGCTCCTCACAGATCCACTGCTCACAGCAGCGGCCAGGGATCTTGACCCTTCGCGGTGTTGGGCACCACACCCTTGGAGGCTGAGACTCATTACACAGCGGTACACAGCCGATGGCCCCGTTCACACACAGACACTGGTATTTACAGTTGGGCTGAAAACTCTGCCCATTGCGATAAATTACACCATTGTGCTCACAGCCTGTGCCGAGTAGATCTGTACATCGGCAGAGATCACAGTTTATGAGTTTCTGATAAGATGTAAAGGGAATGGTTATTATGTATACGATAAGAAAGGATTTATAGCTAAAGACAATGGTGTGATTTTGACTGAGAGAAAGATTTATATGAAAGAGACTGGAGCTCAAATGATCATTGAGAAGTTAAAAAAAAAAACAACAAGAAGACGGTGGTGAATAAATCTAACGAATTACTGCTCTGGTTTCTATCTGAGTCTGCATTCCACCTTAATTAACCCTCTTAATCTCAATCTAATCCTTGGGAAGAGTCTAGTGTTAATGCGCTTAATGGAAGCCTGAGCACAAGGACATGTTTAGTGCAGGGGACACTTACATGCACACACTCCTTTTTCGTACCTAGGCTTGTCTGAGCTGTAGTCACAGTAGAGGCCACGGTGGTGGTCGCAGTTGTCCGCCTCGTTGCACTCCTCGCCCACCTGCTTGGCGCAGGCCCTACAGCAGTCACAGCCATCCATGATGAGGCTGACACCAGGCAGGCAGCTCGGGGGAGTCTCAGGGCAGGCGCAGGGCCACTTACAGTACCGGGTCTGGTTGTAAGTCTCAGGGGTAGTGGACTCAGGTATGAATGGAGCAATGGAGGAATTCAGTGAGACAGCCTGGAGGAAATGCAGAGAAATAAGGAGACTCTTTGAGTAAAAGTTTGAAATTGTATTTTTGTCATATTATTGCACCCCCTTAAGAACATTCCCATGAACTCTGCACAGTCAGTAACCTGAGATTAGCATAGAAGTTCTGTAGATTTCAATTTTGCTAAAATATTTGATTCTGTAATTGAACCAGGACAGCACGGTGGTGCAGCAGGTGGTGTTGGTGCCTTGTAGTTCCAGGGTCCACAGTTTGATCTGCCTTTGTTGAGTTTCGCATGGCATAATTAGAATAGTTAAATCAATTGCTCTTAATGGCAGTAAAGGATTTTTGCAAACAAAACAAAATGTTTTGTACGCACATGCTAAAGGTGCATAGAAACACCAAAAACAATGCAGTACAGAACTACAATGCTGTCTCTTAATCATGTACATACAAAAATATCACATTCTGGCAGCACCAAAAATAGCAACATCAAGTCATCCTTTCATATATTCTGGGTTCATTTCACATAAAGTGAAATATTTTGAGCCTTTTTTGTTTTAATTTTAATGGTTATGGCTTACAGCTCATGGAAATCAAAAATCCAGTATCTCAAAATATTAGAATATAGAATTTATAATACAGAATGTTAATTTATGCACTCAATACTTGGTCGGGGCTCCTCTTGCACGAATTACTGCATCAGTGCGGTGTGACCTGGAGGCAAATAACTTATAAGTGTTATTTCATGTATCTGTCAAATAAAAGTTCGTAATCATTAAAAATCCTGCTGAGGAGTTTCACATCATGAAGCTGATTACTTGCTTAGGCCCACTCCCAATAAACATGTTGATTTTATTTGACTCATGTCCAACATTTCACAGACAAAGGCCATAACTTTTTTAAATCAAGGATTTACAGTGTTAACAGGACATCCTAAGACATCTATGTCAGAATACACCACCACATTTCTCAAAAAAAATATCTGCAGTGAGCAAAAGGGTATTTTTCTTTAATTTGTTCAAAAGTAATATTTGACCTATAGATATATGGGAACCTATGTGAATGATTTAAGTCCTGTTTTTCAGTACAAGCTCTTGGTATCTGGATTGATCTCGAACATAACATTTGCTTCCATGCAGTCTCTCTCTCATGGTAAGATGAAAAAAAAAAAAAAGGCGCCAACTTTCTGATGGGTTATATCTTCAGGCCTCTGACCTCTGGCTGCATGATCTCTTGCATGTCCTCATGTCCTACACTGGAGTGGCTGTATTAGTCTTCAGCATGTAAATAACAGAAAGATTTTCAAAGTGAATAAATGACTATAAATCCATTGGGAATAATAGTCTAGCGGAGTCAGTTTTCAGAGTAGCCACATTTGGTTGAGTGTTTCCAACCAATTTGAAAAGCAGTCCATTTAAGCATATAACTATCAAACTAAAATGAAATTATACGTGAGCTATAGCCACTATTTTCCACCACAAAGTTATTAAATCAGCTGACAACACTGATGACTTTGCAGAATAATTTCCACTCGGTGGCAGTATAATCACTTGCATTTGGCTTTCAGGAGCTGTCATCACATTCCTCAAATACATTTAACATGATGTAAGTAACTCCATCTGATGTTAAATGGACTTTTCTGCATGCACTCTTTTATACAATGTTATTATTCCCCCTCCCCTAAAATCAGACGTATATATACCTAGGAGTAAGAAAATATGAGCTGATGAGGGGTTTTATGGTTTCATTTATTACATAACGCTACGTTTATAGAAATATGTTGCATTTTTAACACTGCACAGTTATCATCTGTACACACTACATCAAATGATGGCAATATTCCTTTGAAATCTGCTTCTGATTAATCAGTTTCGTTTAATTAGTGTACTAAAACCATTCTGCATATATTCTGCAAAAATATATAGGATAATTGTACAAAAGAAATTGATGAAATTAACTGGTCTAGGCAATAATTGAATTTCATCATGAATAATAAAGATTATTATTATTATTATTATGATTATTATTATTATTGTTGTTGTTGTTGTTGTTCGAGCTTCTATACGTTGGTCTACTATACGTTCACATGAGTAGGATTTAAACAAAGCTGAAAGTCTTTTATAGAAACAATAACTACAACAACAAACTAGGACAGGAATTTCTCACCTGATGTAATCGGGCGACAAGCAGGACCCAGGTCAGGAGCCAGCTCATTACTGAACCCAAGTGGTAAATACATTGAATCCAGAATGAGATGATTTTAAAACAGTGTCCAGGCGCAAGTCCCCTTCATCGTTAAGGCTGCCGGTGAAGCCTGACATACGGAGGCTCGTGTGTTTGGTTTTGAACACCTCCGTGACGTCAGTGCTGGGAACAATCCCCGAGTTTTCCTCCTTTTTTTCCTTTCTCTTTTCTATTTTTTTTTTAACTCAGCCCTGAGGACGCGCATGGACGCTCAATATCCGCATACTAATACTTATACTAATGCATTCAACATTCAGCATTCAGCTGCCAGCATTTCTTCTGTCCAAACACAGCTTTCCTTCCCCCATAGGACAATAAAACAGATACTCGTTTCAAAAGAAACAGTATTTCATTCAAATTCTATTTGTTTGCTGGATTTAGCTTGTTGTTGTTGTTTAGCTTGTAGGTAGTTAGGTCGTCCTAACCCAATCTGACTTGATAATTAGCAACGGACCTGAAAGGGAGCAGGCACGCTCTGGATTTTTCCACCGCGCGTGTTGAGACCGCAGTAGTGCTATCTGTATCTGCATCTGTTCAGTGCTATTTGTATCCATCCATCCATCTTCTATACCACTTATCCTTCCTTCAGGGTCACGGGGAAACCTGGAGCCTATCCCAGGGAGCATCGGGCACAAGGCGGGGTACACCCTGGGCAGGGTGCCAATCCATCGCACACTCACATACACATTCATACACCCAGAGGAAACCCCCGAAGCACGGGGAGAACATGCAAACTCCGCGCACACACAGGGCCACGGTGGGAACCCCCGACCCTGGAGGTGTGAGGCGAATGTGCTAACCACTAAGCCACCGTGCACCCTGCTGTTGCACACCTGGAGAGGTGTAAAACACAGAAAACACAGCACCCTTAGCATGGGCTGTGAATACTGTCTCTGAGAGTTACTTAGATACATCACTCGAGTTCATGGCTCTGTGTGTGCAGAGTTGCATGTTCTCCCCATGCTGTGGGGTTTCCTCTGGGTACTCTGGTTTCCTCCCCAGTCCAAAGACATGCGTGGTAGGCTGATCGGCATTTCCAAAGTGTCTGTAGTGTGTGAATGTGTATGTGAGTGTGCCTTGCAAGAGATTGGCACCCTGTCCAGGGTGTACCCAGCCTTGTGCCCCATGCCCCCTGGGATGCGCCAGGTTCTCCGTGACCCTGTAGGATAAGCAGTATAGAACATGCATGGATTTACTTTAACCCTGCTTGCACAGTTATTATATTTGCTTTTATCTGTCCATGATTTTTCTATTATACAATAGTTAGTTCTGGTCCATTAATTTGGCTAGCATTGGCTCAAATGTTAAGGCTCTGGGATACTGATCAAAAGGTTAGGGGTTCAAGCCACAGCACTGGCAAGCTGCCACTGTTGGGTCCTTGAGCAAGGCCCTTAACCTGGCTGGGGTGCCCTTAACCTTGCAGGCGTGCTATATCATGGCTGACCCTGTGCTCTGACCCCAGCTACTTAGGTATGTGAAGAAAAGAATGTTACAAATAAAGGCTTCTTCTTCTTGATTGGACAAGCAATGTTCTCAGAGTGCTGATATTTAGTAAAACAGTACTGGTACATGTCACTGCTTGCAACACTTGTCTGTTGCCGCTACCTAAATTCCAATTCTAGCAATAGTTTGTCTCATTGAAACTGTTACTACATTTACTACAGGCTGTCAGTTAGTCTGTGCAGCAGTCGTGCAATGTTCTTTCCAGCTGTGGCTTCTTTGGGAACTAATGACCTTGAAGGAGCACAAATAATTTGATTATATTTTATCTGATATGTGAATTACTCAGTATTAGTTTATTGTTTATAGAACTGTATAAAAGTAAGATCACACTCACAAACCTGCTGAATATCAGCACACTGGTGATTCCCTGCCAATTACCTATGGTCGAATCACAGCCTGATATTCAGTACAACAGCACTCCTGCTTGTGTGATATTGCATAAATGTCCCAAAACTTTAAAAAAAAAATAAATAAAAATGCATTAATGCATCCTGCAGTACTGCATGTTCCTGTTAATAAAATGATTTTTTGTTTCTTTCATATCTGACTGCTCAATCAGACCTACATGAAAGCAAAACGTTTCTGCTCACGTGAGTTTTTTTGTTGCAGTTTGTAGCCCAGTTCTGATCTTTCTAAAAAAAAAAATAAAAACAAACAAACAAACAAAAAACCCAAAATAAACAGAATAATTAAGAGTGAAAACATTTACCCAGTAAAAAAGCTAATTAACTGAAGGAGAAAGGATGTGGACATGAAAGATGCACATTTGCCTCTGGTAGCAGTGAATTTTCCTTCGCATCAACTTTAACCTAAGTGAACATTGTCCGTAGAAAATAAGTAGGAAGGACTGTCTCTTTGACTGTCTCTGTCACTTCTTACTGAGTAGCAGTCACACCAGACTTTTGCCTCGTTGTTTTCTTCCTTTTATTTAGCACACCTCTGGAAAAAATAGCTGACATGTCCACCAACATACTCTAGGGTTTGTTTTTTTTAATTATTATTATTTACACCCATGTTTGATGTAGTCACTTGACAAGTGGAACAAGATAGGGAGCAAATGTCACTATGACAAATGACCAACTTTTGTTTAAAAGTAGCAGATAAAGAGAGAGCCACACCTCAGACTCAGGGAAGGTCCTATTCTTGTCAACAAGTATCAGTTTTCCTTTTTGCAATTTAGTCTATAGCATTCAGTTTTTTCAGGTCTATAGCATTCAGGTTAGCATTCAACATTCAAATATCATTTCTCCCATGACACAAAACACAGTTGCGTGTTTTTAAGCATCTACACGAAACCTAACCCCTGTCCAATCACAGAGTCATAGTAGACTGATGATACCACAAAGTTAACGTGTTATATATAGGCAACCAGCTGTATGTTGTTAATACGGATGGTAAAGCATTTAATCCAGTATGAAGATTGTATAGTTTAACGGTGTGGAATGTCACCTGTACGTGTGAAGGAAAGCCTTAACCATGATGATGTCATCACCATTCTTTCTAAATAATGTTTTTATTTCACTAAAACCACAAATGTGGAACAGCTTGCACTGCTCATGGGAATGTTTTTACAGTTCCCATGAAATTAAATATTCAGTAAGCTTGTTAATTTAATTTTTAGTTTGAGAGATTACAGTATATTATTATCAGTATAGCATCATAAATACTGAACACCATTCCAAAATCATCTTACACAGTATTGTAGCCATTTAAGACATTTTAACCATTCTACTTAAGCATATGGGTTATATAAGGATCTCTCTTTTGTACACAAAAAGAATGTCTGCATCATACTTGTGGTTGGGAACTGTGAAAGACACGTGAGCTCAGCATGATCTATATGCATTATGTAAAATCTTGCTCTGGCACAAAGACGTAGTAAAAAAATCCTATCTCAAAATGTAGTCACACTTTAAAACAGTGATTCAGTTTAAATTTCCATTATATGGATGGATTAAAATGAACTTCTGTCTACAAAAGATCACCTCTTTCTGAGCGTCAATGACATCATGGATCCACTCATGGTCACTTTAGGGAAATGTACCCAGAATATTCTGGACTAGATGAGAAATATAGTTACTTAGGCTAAGCTATTACTCATGTCTTATTCACTTCTCACTGGCTGTAACACACACAGTCTTGACAGTAATTTACTTCAGAGCAGCCAGAAAGGATTCACGGCAAAATCTGTCTGAAAGACAAGTTTACATAAAAATTAAATAAACATTTTTGTTGCAGTTATTGGTAAGCTGCAAGTATTCACAAACTATTCAGCTGCCATAACACAGGTTATGGCACTCAGCCTGCTGTCGGAAAGCAAGACTTTTAGGAGGTAATGTATACTCTTCTAAAAAAATTCTCAAGAGTATAAAAAGTTAACAGGTCTAGCTTTTTGTGGAACGGTGCTTGGGATGTTTTCTGAGGAAAAACCAAATCATTTATTATTTTAGGGCTCTATCTATCTATCTATCTATCTATCTATCTATCTATATTGAATTTAATTTATATTTATATTTATATATTTTGTGTGTGTGTGTGTGTATATATATATATATATATATATATATATATATATATATATATATATATATATATATATATATATAATCTTTTGAATGTGTTTATCAGTACAAATGACATGGATTAAATTCACCTAGTGTCATGTTTCTGGATGATGGAATACATTTTTCTAAACCCAAATATACTGTATAACTTTTTTTTTTTTTTTTTTTTTACTTCTGAATGGATTTTTATTGCACATCAAAATCAAAGTACTTTTTCTTTTCATATGAACAGGACATATCAACAATGCAGACATATTCACAGCCCAAAGACAATACAACATCTCTCCAATGTTCAAACCACAAGAGAGAGCCTTACAATTTTCCACACTGCATACACAGTAAATGTACAGTTTAAGTGTAACGGGAATCTGTGGAACATCTATGGAGCCACAACATAAATCTCCTTAGCTCTATTCAAACACACTTGAACATGGAGTGACTGAAAATTTCTCAGAGCATGGATTCGCAGACTTTCCATTTTTATCCAAGAAATGGCACAACATTCAAGACTCTCCCTCCTTTGGACTGCTGTATACTTTTTAAAGTGTATATTATATATATATATATATATATATATATATATATATATATATATATATATATATATTTTACCTGCCTTCCACACCGGAATATAGCCTGACAGTCAAAAATTGAAAGTAGAATGAAAGTATTATTTAGTTCTTGGCAAAAAAAAAGCTTAAAACTTAATGCTGGCACATAACTCAGTGTTCTTTATCATTTTGAAACATTTTTGGTTACATGACTGAATGTTTCAAACTAACGATGAAGATTTATTGGCATGATTACACAAATGCTACGTCATTCGGTGCACTTATAGCATCTAGTTATCTTTAAGAGATTGCTGGTATTTTAATAGCTTTCAAGAGAGCATTTTTGTAATATACTAGCTCTTGCACCATGGCCAGAAGAGTCACGTTCCTTAATCAACAGCAGAGAGATAATATGCGTAATCATAACGAGGATTTATTTTCTGATGACATTCTAACTGAAAACTTTTGCTCAATGGCTTCTTTGGAAGACAAATGGCATCTATGAACATTAAAGTTTTCAAATAGATACACAGATTTATTGTGGTTCCATTAAGATAAAAAAAAAAAAAAATAATAGATGAGTTAATTCTGTTAAAAGGCAGATTCAATCATATCGTCCTTATCTTTTGATATAGCTTGCTTTTTGAGTTGTGGCAGACTTCTGCATGGTCTACTCTTGCTGAACCAGTGTGGGCTACAACCAGGCATTAAATCAGCCAGTTTTATGCAATCCCAGTTATCTCAGAAACACCTACAGCTGTCAAAGGATCCCCAGAAGTGTATTGCTTCTAAAAATGCATTGCATGTTTAACATTTGAAAAAAAAAAAACCCCATATATCACTATCTGAGATGTTTTAGACACAACCCACAACCTGTGACAACAGAGTCATTTCTGAGAAGGTTCTCATTAAACCACCAGACGCCAAACGCCGCTCTATCAGTTGAGAAGTGGAAGAGAAAATAATTTCTCACCATACATGGAGATTTTAGTGACACTTTACATTCCTGAAGCTACAGAGACAAGCAAAAATGTCAGCAGTGGATTCATTCCAAGATTCTTCAATTGTTTTTTTGCAAACAAATAAGTCACCGACCAACACAATGATTCTTGAAGGATCTAGTGTACCATTTATGGATGTAACTTTTACAAATGCATCTTATATAAGAAGTTATAAGGATAAGAAGTCTAGAGTTTTGGACGTAACGTTTCTCATACTTTACCCCATTAAATATAAACTCAGATATTTTATTTATTCCTCAACGTATGTGTGTGCTGGATATGTGCTGATGTGAATACAAAAATCTCAAAGTACTGGCTTTTATAAATAAATAAATAAATTCATTCAACAGACATTGCTGTTGAAAGAAACAGTGCAGAGATTTTTCTTGGAATACTTGCTGTTTAAACAATAATTCATGAAGAAACACAAGAAAATGTGCTTCTTAGATCCCAAAGCACTCCCTCAACGTGTCAGAAAAAAATCTTGGCCAGTGAAGAAGTATAAGACAATTGCAGCTACGCAGGATGCCCTAAATAATATCCATTACATTATTCAAAACAATATAGTTTCATTAAACTAGACACCAATTCATGACTAGCTAACACCTACAGACTTAACTGAGTCCATTTGAGCTACAAAGCGTAAAGGATTGCATCCAGAGAGAGACAACTGAGCTATTGGAAGTACAGTCTCCTCCACTAATATTGGCACCCTTGGTGAATATGAGCAAAGAAGGCTGTGAAAAATTGTCTTTATTGTTTAACCTTTTGATATTTTATTTAAAAAAAATGGATATCAAACAATTGCAAACAAAGCACAGGTTTATATATATATATATATACTTTGTTAAATATAGGTGTGCAACAATTATTGGCACCCTTTTAGTCAATACTTTGTGCTACCTCCCTTTGCCAAGATAACAGCTCTGAGTCTTCTCCTATAATACCTGATGAGGTTGGAGAATACATGACAAGGGATCTGAGACCGTTCCTCCATGCAGAATCTCTCCACATCCTTCAAATTTCGAGGTCCAGGCTGGTGGACTCTCCTCTTCAGTTCACCCCACAGGTTTTCTATCGGTTTCAAGTCAGGGGACTGGGATGGCCATGGCAGGACCTTGATTTTGTGGTCGGTAAACCATTTATGTGGTGATTTTGATGTATGTTTTGGATCATTGTCCTGCTGGAAGATCCAATCACTGCCCATTAATAAGCCTTCTGGCAGAGGCAGTCAGGTTTTCATTTAATATCTGATGATATTTGTTAAAGTCCATGTTGCCATGTATCCTAACAAAATGTCCAGGTCCTCTGGCAGTAAAACAGCTCCAAAACATTAAAGAGCCACCACCATATTTAACCGTGGGTATGAGGTACGTTTCCATATGGCTACCTCTCTGTGTGTGCCAAAACCACCTCTAGTGTTTATTACCAAAAAGCTCTATTTTGGTTTCATCTGACCATAGAACCCGATCCCATTTGAAGTTCCAGTAGTGTCTGACAAACTGAAGACTCTTGAGTTTGTTTTTGGATGAGAGTAGAGGCTTTTTTCTTGAAACCCTTCCAAACAACTTGTGGTGATGTAGGTGACATCGGATTGTAGTTTTGGAGACTTTCTGACCCCAAGATGCAACTAACTTTTGCAATTCTCCAGCTGTGATCCTTGGAGATTTTTTGGTAACTCGAACCGTCCTCTTCACAGTGCGTTGAGACAATATAGACAAAAGTTGACTGGAACTTCTTAATTATTGCCCTGATGGTGGAAATGGGCATTTTCAATGCTTGTGCTATTTTCTTATAGCCGCTTCCCATTTTGTGAAGATCAACAACCTTTTGCCGCACATCACAGCTCTATACCTTGGTCTTACCCATTGTTATGAGTGACTAAGGGAATCTGGCCTATGTATTACCTCATATTTATATGCCTACGAAAAAGAAAGTTATGGTTGAAAATGTCCTGTTCCTAGTCATCCAGGTGTACTGAATAAATGTAAAATATCACTGGGGAAAAAACTTCAAACATATTTTTCTCATATGAATTCATAGGGGTGCCAATAATTGTTGCACATCTATATTTAACAAAAATTATATATATTTTTAAAATTGAGAGATGAGAAAATGAGAGAGTATTTTTGTGAATTTTTTAAACAAACGATCAAAAGGTTAAACAATAAAGACACAGCCTTCTTTGTTCATATTTACCAAGGGTGCCAATATTAGTGGAGGGCACTGTAGTTAATAGATGTAGGCAAAAAGGTCCATATTTATCCAAATTGCTGTATGTAATGCAGCAATTTATTTTACAATACATTTCACAGTACATTTCTTTGAAATATACAGAAATCTTAGACTAGTGTTATAATCTGGGTATCATACTATAGGACTAGTTACAGTAAAGTAACCATGAGTCATGAGGAATATGAAATAAATGTAAAATGTTAAAATGACCACATTCTGATAATGACATTCACTTCTGGCCCAACTCACCAAGAAAACATTACAATTAACACAAATCTAGCTCACATTAGGATAAAAAACCCAACAACACTGACAGCTTTAAAGGGTGTTCTTGGTGTTGGTGTTGCTGGCTCACACTTCCTGTACTCTTTTGTGAAGCTCAACAACCTTTTGCCGCACATCACAGCTCTATTCCTTGGTTTTACCCATTGTTATGAATGACTAAGGGAATTTGGCCTATGTGTTACTTGATATTTATACCCCTGTGAAACAGGAAGTCATGGACAATTTTTCACAGCCTTCTTTGCTCACATTTACCAAGGGTGCCAATACTAGTGGAGGTCATTGTAATTTGGTACAAAAGATCTAAATTGTAGATTAAGTGTACAGGGTACAATGAACAGGTAATAGCTAGGATTATAGAGATAAGGGCTATAGACTCAGTGCCATGGTGAAGCAGCTAATTATGGTATGGTCTCTGACTGTAATGTGTGGTTTGGTAGCATTTTACAGTGCCATTACTGGCTAAAGAGAGGCTTCCAGAACACACAGGTGCTTTATTTGGCTATAATCACTGGACTTTTCTGTCAAATCCCTCCCTAGTGTTTACTCTCACTGGCTGGAATATTGTCTCTTGGGGTAATTTTTGTGAACATCATTTTGAATAACTGTATTAAACTGAAAGAGTCTCCAGAGAGTAGTTGTTTTTCCAAATAGAAATACAAGTGAAAGTTTTGTGTATTGATTTTAGTGTGTTTTTTCCACAGAAAGTACTCCACATTCTGCAGAAAATACAGCAGTTGTTATTAGCATTAACTTCTGAAACACATAAATATATTAAACAATTTTTGGTAATACTTTACTTAAGGGCAGTGCATGTACATAATTCCACGTGACAACTATTCAAACCCCTTATAACAACTGACATATACCTACGTTCATTAATTTGTTCATTCATCTTCATTTATTTTCGGTAACTGCTTACTGCACGGGGTTGCAGTGGATCTTGATCCAATCCTGGGAACACTTGTCGCAACATGGGAGAATTCACCCTGAATGGGACATCAGTCCATTGAAAGGCACCATGCACACACACATTCACAAATTTATTCACACCTGTCAGCGATTTAGTGTAACTGATCTGCCTACTTGCAAGTGGGAGGAAACTGGAGAACCAGATATAGACACAAAGACAAAGAAAGAGTATGTGAAACTCTACACAGTAAGACAAACTCAGGATTGAATCCAGGACCCTAGACCTGTGAGACAGCAATGCTACCACCTGTGCCAAAGAGCTTCCCTCAAATTTCTACATAAACTTTTATAACATCTCATTCCAGGTGCCCATAAACACTGTATTTGTCAATTTTGATCCAAGGTTGCCATATGACTTATGTTGGGATGGAACTGACTTTGTATCTCAGTCTACTTCTGATATGTCAGAGGTACATCCTGGTCATGTAGCTTGTCAATAGGGGTGTAATGACACTATCTGTGTCTGTATCCATATCTGTTTAGAGCTTCAAATATCTGTATCTGTACTTTATTCAGATTTAAACCTGAAGTGGGCATGGCCTAAACTGGAAGGTTTTTTTTCTTTTCTTTTATTTTATTTTTTTTAAATGAACCCTACTATTATTCTCCTGGAAAAACTATAAAAACCTGGGGAAAAAAAGATGTAGAAATACCAGCACGGGTTGCGTGGTCTGTGAATTCCAGTTCCGTAACCTCAGCTACATCAGTCTGGCCGTCATGTGAGAGAAAGCTGAGATGGATGCAATTGCAGTTAAGCCAAAACATGATGCAAAGTCAGGGTTAAAAACAAGCTTAGGTCAGGTGATCAGCAAACACAGTAAACAGGGCAAAGTCATAACACGAAAACCAGGAAACTAGCCAGGTCAAAACCAGGATAGTGAACACAGTAGGCTTGGTACAGTCAGATGCACAAAACAAACTGAGTGTTTACCTCAGAGTGAGTGAGTGAGAGAGAGAGAGAGAGAGTGAGAGAGAGAGTGAGAGAGAGAGAAAGAAAGAGCCAGTTATTTCTCAGTCATTACAGTGTTGTTGAATCTGATGTTATTTAAGGGCCAGAGAAAATATACATCTCTCTTATAAACAACTCTGTTATTTTGATGTAAAATGTAATTATGATTGAAATAATTACATTTGGTGTCATAATGTTTGATTCTACGTCACGAAATAAAGTGACAGCACAACTGTATGTCAACAAATATCTGTCACTCGACATAGGTATTGTGTCAAACTGACCTTAATATTGACAGAAGTAGTCTCAGTGACAGCAGATGCCTTTGTCAATAAGCTTTTATAAATTTTGTGATTATTTTTATTCATTTTTTTATATACATATGTACTGTAGATGCCATGTAACATTGACCGAATTTTCATTTTATAAATTGATAACACAAGTAATGCCCATTTGAGTCATTAAGCCTGGCTGAAACAGTGAAATCACTGTGCCATGAGGTCTCCGTCCTGCAGTCTTTTATAAGTGGCATTTCACTGTGTAGTGCATTAACACAGCTGCAGAAGCCAGTTTGCTCAGTGACACAATCGGCCTGCATGTGTAAGAGTTTCCACTGAGGTCTGGGTGAGCGACGCTATGCAATAGAAATGATCTCTACTCCAGCTCCTGTGGTCATTCCAGACTATAAACAAACCCTGCTTTGTGTTACATGCACCCATCACACCTACATTATAACAGGAATGACTAAGACAGCACAAATGGCACTAATTAAGATAGTGCACATTTTTAAGATAACCTCTGAGCACTGATAACTGCTACAAGTCAGACTTCAAACTAGTATTCTGCAGTTCTGCGGTTTTGCTACTAGAAGGTTTAGCCTCAGAGCCTCAGTGCAAGAATTACTGGCAAATGTAACAAATGATCCTTTTGTTTAGACCAAAAAACATCCAAAAGACTGAATTAAAAGTGCAGAACTGCGTTAGCATAGCTAGTTAATGTACCTATCGCATTTTGACAGCATATTAATTCATGCATCTGCTTTCTCTTTCTGGTCTAATGATTCAATTGAAGATTGAACTTAATCACTTGTCTTTTTTTTTTATCTTACAGTTTCCATACTGATAACACATAGGCTTTGAGTAAGAAAGAATGCACCTAACATAGTGAGAAGGATGTTAACATGTTTTTACTTGGATAACTGAGAATGAGCCTCTTTTTCTAAAGTTCTACGTAATCTGTGACTTAAATATTATCTGTTTCTGGATCAGTTGCTAATGAATTTCTGTGAAAACCATCATGTCTTCCGGTTGGCCAGAGCTGAAACCATAAATACATCTATTGCATGCTGCCATTAATATCCACAGGAAAAAGTGGTCACACCAAAACTACAAAAGAGGGGAAGTTGTCTGTCAAAACTATTTCTTATTTTGAAGAATAATTTTTTTCCTAGGGACATAATTAAATAACACCAAATGTAAAAACATACTCGGTAAGTAGCAAGGGGTTTTGCGTGTAAAAGGAAAGCAGATAGGAAGGAAAAATATAGAACATATTACTACTGCTTTAGCTACATGATGTGAAAGTTAATTATAGTGTCTTTATAGACACGTAATCAAGCTACATTTGATTTATTTGTACATCAAGCAGTTAAGACCATTCATAACGTTCATGCTTCTCAAGACTTGTACGTATGTAACGTTTGTGAAAATTTAAAACTTAATAATCTCTGCCAGTTTCCATTATAACCTAATCTCATGTTGTTGGGTCTCTAGCAGCCGGAAGATAATTCACCAACTTCAGCTAGAATGGAGGAGAATGAATCGCACAGCTCTGTTTATTAAGAAACATGAATAGCAAACAGTGTTATTTTAAATTTTCAAAAGTATTGTTAAATATATCATTGCATTTAAATTACATTCCTGTTTTACATTCATTTATGTGTAACTCTTTTATCTTGGTCAGTGTGACGGTGGTTCCAGAACGTATCCTAGGAACACTGGGCATGAGGCAGGAACACACCTTGGGTGGGAAACCAGTCCATTGGAGGACATCACACACACACACACACATTCACACTCAGGGGAAATTAAGAGTGATTAGTCCACCTTCTGGCATGTTTTTGGGAGGTGTAAGGAAGCTGGAGAACCCGGAGTAAACCCACATAGAGATGTGGAGAACATGGGAAACTCTACACAGATAATACGCAGTATTATTAGGGCAGTGTTGGCACAGTGATTAAAGGCTCCCCGTTACTGATCAGGAGTTCAAGCCCCAGCACTGCCAACCTACCACCCTAGGTCAAGGCCCTTAATGCTCAGATGTATAAATAAATGTAACAAATGAAGACCACGATGAAAAAACGATCAGAGTCACAAAACTGTATTTTTGGATTTGTGCATCCACGGCTGTTGATTGAGCATTGAAGAATGATCTCATAAATGTACCTGGATGATAGAAAGATCAGGGTCACAGAATTTTCCAGTTAAAATAAAGCCATGCTATGGAAAAATGATCAGAGTCCATAGCCTTCTGTGAGAAAACGATCACAGTTTAGTCACATGACCGAAATCAACCAATAGGCTTTGAGTAATGGCGGACGCCCAGCTGAGTGAATTTCACTGTTAACTTACTGTCAAATTTCTTCAACATATCTCATTAGTAATTGCTCTCAGCAAACTTCAGTACTAGATCAAACAACATGGATGAGTATCCTCAACAGACTGATAAACCAAAGAACACGGCGTGTCTTCCAGTGTCACGTGCAAAATACAACAACATTCAGTGTCTAAAAAGGTTTTGTGGACCACTCAGTCAAGCTTTTTTTGATGAACTCCCTGTAAATGACAGAACTGTGGATAATATTCAAGCTGAGATTGATGTATAATGTATATTCTGTGAGTTTTCAGTATTTAAGTGATGTTGATGATGCTCAGTTGAATAAATTAGTATAGGTTCCTCACTGTATTACTGTGAATACCCACGAAAGAAAGATCAGAGTCCGCGCAAGCATTTTTTCATGCTTCAATTAACACAATGTAAACAATAATGGCTGATAACTTTTGGTGTCTTCATAAAGACTATGAATGGGTCTAGTGAACATATCATCAAGATTTTTTCTGTTCTCAACTTGGTTCTGATCTTTTAAATTCAAATTCTGGAATTCAAGCACAATGTGACTCTGATCGTTTTATCATTGGTGCCTTCAAATGTAAGTCGCTGTGGATAAGGGCGTCTGCCAAAATGCCGTAAATGTAATTGAGAAAAATACTCTGAGCTCAGGATCAAACCAGGGACCCAGGAGCTGTTAGATGGCAACGCTGTGGTGACCACCGTGCTGCCTTATATTACATTCATGCATAAGAGGATCATAACATAGTGATCTGAATGTAAACGAGAATAAAGCATCACGGAAAAAGATGTCAAAAGGATAAGACTTGGTTTCATATGATTAAAACATGTCTCTGATGAAGCTACTACACCTTCTCGTGATAAAAGAAATTGCTATCTATCCTCCTAAAGGCTCATCACAAAAGAATCAAATGACAGGCTTCAGGTTCTCAGAGGGGAAAATATTGAAGGCTAACTCAGGATAGAAAATGATGTCATGCTAGAAGACAGTCATCAAGCTGTATTACAATAAGATATTGTAATGCATACTTCTAAAACATGGTTCTTGCCTGTGATCGGTGAACTTTCAGGCATTTAGAAGATGTTCAAAGTAACCACACGGCATCATTACATTATGGTGAGCTTTTGAAGTGTGCACCCACAAGAGTTATTGCTTGTGCAAAGAAAGTTAAGGGACAATGAATTGAACCTTGAAAAAGAGAGCGTGCACTAAGATTTAGATCCTTAAATTAAAACGATCCACCAGCAAGTCCAGATGTGCATCCCTCACTCTCATAGCTTCTTTTTAATTTCACTGTAGTTGTTGAATCATCATAGTAGTTACTGAGTAAAATGTTTTAATGTAAACAATTAAGGTTTTTTCACATAAAAGGATCTAAGCTTGTAAAATATCTTGAATAAAAGCCAATTATATATACATATATATAAAAGGATTCTATAGACAAGGAAAAAAATTCAAGAACAAGGATCTATCTAAATTAAAAGCATAGTAAACAAGTAAAGAATTTGTTTGTTTTTTTTTCTCTCAGAGTGAAAATATGCTCCAGTGTCCAAAACATGTGCAGAGTAAATTTGACATTCATGCTAGTTTAAAGTCTGCTGTCTGTCTCTCTGTTCACGCTTTGTTTCTTTGAAATGATAGAAGTTCAAATCTGTTCTTCAAGCTCGAAATATCAAGAAAAGCAGAAATGTGTGCGAAGATAGAATAGTGCACTTTGTTTTGCTCTCATTTCGGGGATCAAACAGAAAAGGTAAAAAATTAGGAACTCTTTAAAACACGTTGTGCTTGTTCTTGTATATTCTTCCACAGCGATCAATGATAGTGGTAGGGGGGGAAAAAACCCTTAGATATTTGTGTGTACTGTAGTATCTGGGTGTGTGGGTTAATAAGACAGATCTGAAGAGATCAGTGTATTCATAGCCCAAAAATTAACCCACATTAGTTCCCTATTCTTGTGACCTATATACAGATGACTCAACTTTTGTATGCAGAAAACTTTACTGCCTGTTGGTGGATAACACACTGGAAAAAAAAAACCCAATAACTTAGCAAGTGAGGAATATCTTGAAGAAAGGAAAGTGTATTTATTATTTCTCATTATGAGATTATTGTATAAAAAATCTAACTGCTACATATTGACTGATCATTTTGCTTCTTTCTAGAAATAAATGCTTGACATAAGGCAAATGATCTGCCAATACAATAAAACAGCTGTCAGGCTTGAAACAATAATAATAATAAAAAAAAAACAATATATATTAAAAAAAGTCACATACAATTACATATTTTGTAATAAGTTAGTATGCCTGTTTTTTTCTGCGTATTTGTCCCAAAAGTGTTACTTCTGATAAAAACAAAAACAACTACAATGTTGGGATGTTGCAACTCATGGGATTAATTAATTCTCATATTTGGGTTGAGCGGAATGAAAACCTTAAAAGTGCAACATCAATTAGGATTGAATCAAATTGTTGTCTTGAGGAATGCAGATACGCATTAGGTGCTGGAACACTTCAACTGAATGAAATTGAGATGATGTAGAAACCGTTTTGCACAGAAAGAGTAATGTTTATGCATGGTGCATCCTGCAGGTGTGTATTCTCTTAACCTTTTGCACACGGTAGCTTAGTGGTTAGCACGTTCGCCTCACACCACAGATTTGGGGGTTCGACTCCCGCCATGGCCCACCATGTTCTCCATGTGTCTTGGGGGTTTCCTCAGGGTACTCTGGTTTCCTCCCCCAGTCCAAAGACATGCATGTTGGCTGATTGGCATGTCCAACGTGTCCGTAGTGTATGAATGGGTGCGTGTGTATGAGATTGTGCCCTGCGATGGATTAGCACCCCATCCAGGGCGTACCCCACTTTGTGCCCCATGCTCCCTGAGATAGGCTCCAGGTTCCCCGTGACCCTGTATGATAAGTGGTATAGAAAATGAATGGATGTTTAACCTTTTGATATTTTGTTTAAAAAAAAACACACACACACAAAAATACTCTGCTCTCATGGATATCAAACAATTGCAAATACAACACATGTTTATCAAAAAAAATCTTTGTTAAATATAGGTGTGCAACAATTATTGGCTCCCTTTTAGTCAATACTTTGTGCTACCTCGCTTTGCCAAGATAACAGCTCTGAGTCTTCTCCTATAACGCCTGATGAGGTTGGAGAATACATGGCGAGGGATCTGAGACCGTTCCTCCATACAGAATCTCTCCACATCCTAAAAATTTCAAGGGCCACATTGGTGGTCACTCCTCTTCAGTTCACCCCACAGGTTTTCTATCGGTTTCAAGTCAGGGGACTGGGATGGCCATGGCAGGACCTTGATTTTGTGGTCAGTAAACCATTTTTGTGTTGATTTTGTTGTATGTTTTGGATCATTGTCCTGCTAGAAGATCCAAAAAGGGCCCATTTTAAGCTCTCTATCAGAGGCAGTCAGGTTTTCATTTAATATCTGTTGATATTTGATAGAGTCCATGATGCCATGTATCCTAACAAAATGTCCCCAAAACATTAAAGAGCCACCACCATATTTAACCGTGGACACGAGGTAATTTTGCATATGGCTACCTCTCTGTGTGTGCCAAAACCACCTCTGGTGTTTTTTGCCAAATACCTATTTTGCTTTCATCTGACCATAGAACCCGATCCCATTTGAAGTTCCAGTAGTGTCTGACAAACTGAAGACGCTTGAGTTTGTTTTTGGATGAGAGTAGAGGTTTTTCATTGAAACCCTTCCAAACAACTTGTGGTGATGTAGGTGACTTCAGATTGTAGTTTTGAAGAATTTCTGACCCCAAGACGCAACTAACTTCTGCAAGTCTCCTGCTGTGATCCTTGGAGATTTTTTGGCGACTCAAACCATCCTCTTCACAGTGCATTGAGACAATATAGACAAACATCCAATTTCAGGTTTAATCATAACATTTCCAGTTAACTGGAACTTCTTAATTATTGCCCTGATGGTGGAAATGGGCATTTTCAATGCTTGTGCTATTTTCATATAGCCACTTCCCATTTTGTAAAGATCAACAACCTTTTGCCGCACATCACAGCTCTATACCTTGGTCTTACCCATTGTTATGAGTGACTAAGGGAATCTGGCCTATGTATTACCTCATATTTATATGCCTACGAAAAAGAAAGTTATGGTTGAAAATGTCCTGTTCCTAGTCATCCAGGTGTACTGAATAAATGTAAAATATCACTGGGGAAAAAACTTCAAACATATTTTTCTCATATGAATTCATAGGGGTGCCAATAATTGTTGCACATCTATATTTAACAAAAATTATATATATTTTTAAAATTGAGAGATGAGAAAACGAGAGAGTATTTTTGTGAATTTTTTTTAACAAAAGATCAAAAGGTTAAACAATAAAGACACAGCCTTCTTTGTTCATATTTACCAAGGGTGCCAATATTAGTGGAGGGCACTGTAGTTAATAGATGTAGGCAAAAAGGTCCATATCTATCCAAATTGCTGTATGTAATGCAGCAATTTATTTTACAATACATTTCACAGTACATTTCTTTGAAATATACAGAAATCTTCGACTAGTGTTATAATCTGGGTATCATACTATAGGACTAGTTACAGTAAAGTAACCATGAGTCATGAGGAATATGAAATAAACGTAAAATGTTAAAATGACCACATTCTGATAATGACAGTCACTTCTGGCCCAACTCACCAAGAAAACATTACAATTAACACAAATCTAGCTCACATTAGGATATAAAACCCAACAACACTGACAGCTTTAAAGGGTGTTCTTGGTGTTGGTGTTGCTGGCTCACACTTCCTGTACTCTAAAACCACTTGCATTTATTCTGGCCACACACATACGTACACATGGGCACACACACACGCACACACATGGACACACGCACACGCACACACACATACGTACACATGGGCACACACACACGCACACACATGGACACACGCACACGCACACACACATACGTACACATGGGCACACACACACGCACATACATGGGCACACACACACACACACACACACACACACGCGCACACACGCACGCACACACACACACACACACACACACATCAGTAAAAGAGAATGTATTTTATAGTAATGATTACTATTACGAATGATCAACAGAAACACACATGGTAAAAGGAAATGAAATAATCACACCTTTTTAAAACTATTTTTGTCTCATACAAAAACATGGTCAGTGGTTGTCTGCTTTTGTCTTCCTCCTTTCACCAGAGGAAGTGTTCAGCCAGATGCAGTGTTCTCACTTTTAGACTCAAGCCCTCAACAGCAAAGTGTCATTGCATTGTTGCAGTGCAGATGTATTAGGACACAGTAGTTAGCCTTCCTCTATTATTCACTAGTAATGACTCCAGTGTAGCTCTGTCTCCTTTAAAGGGAATGGATATATATCACTTTAAGAACTGAAATAAAGGTGAGTTTGGATTTTTTGTTCGTTCAATTGACATTTTTTCCTACAAATATCTTTCTTTTGTTTACATGCTAAATGCGTAATTTATCAGATTGAGCTTGTTTTATGATTGCATTTTTCATCATTCATAAAATGTGTCCCATATTTGCACTTTTCATGCACATTAATGACATTAATACGACATTGTACATTCTGTATTTATGTCCTATGGTCTATATGCCTAGTTTCAGTACTGGCCCCACCCCTTTTCTAGCAGTTTCTATCTATTAACAGACAGAAAGACATACATGACTTTAGTGACAAATGCAAGAGCCTTGGATAGTTACTATTGCCAACCTTGAAATTCTTGATGTGATTCGTGTATAAAAACAAAGTTTTTTTTTTTCCCTTCGCTGTAGTCAAGTACTCAACTAAAGTTCTTCATGTGTTTTGTTTGCAAATGGGTGTCCAGTGGAAAATTTTGATAGGCTTCTGATAGGCTCCCCACAGCTTCCCCATCCTGCTGAGTGTCTCTTGCTGGAGATAACACTTCAGCCACTTTAAGGAAGTTGCGAAATTGAATGCACAGCAGTGTCAGTTGCAGGATTGTAACATAGTCGCTAATGCAATTTTAAAAAATATGTGTGTAATAATACTGTGTGGCATTACAGTTTTTTTTCCTGGACTGCTATCATGGGGAATATAATAAAAGGCCAAGTAGCTGAGAATCACACTGCGGCCAACCACATTGAGGCCTCATTAAAAGGTAGGTTTTCTTCATTTCTATTAGATCAGATAAACTCAGATCAGAAACTCATGGTTTCTCACGGTTTTACAGAGCTTGGCATTGTGTATAAGAGTTTCTTTTTAAAAAGTGAATATAGTTACTCTTTATACCTGACTACTGTATGTAAGCACAGCTACAGTTGACATAAGGCCTTCATGACAACTGGTATAATCTTACATGTTGATTAAAGCTTTTTCCAACAGGCATTAACTGGATATCAATTTGACATAATTTGACCTCAGTTAAATGACTAACTCGTGTTATGTCATAACTGACTTTATGCTCCAGTGTTCTTCTGGTCAACATCAAGCCCAAAATCAATATAGTTTAGTGTCTGAGAAAATAAATATCCCTGATAATATGGTGCCATGATTTTGTTATAGGTTTTCACTTTTAAAAATCTTATAAATATATTTTTAATACAAATAATTAATTTAAAGTCAAGAATGACAGTGTCATGACAATGCCACTAAGGTTTTCATGAAGAACAATATCAATTGCGCAATTAAAGACAATTTTCTTCAGGGCCAGAGAAAACATGCATAATGCCACCATTGTAGTGTCCAATTAACACCAGACGTATTCTTAAAATCTTATAAGCAACGAATAAAACACTTGGGAGTGTGTTGTTATAGCGACATGGTGGTATGATGTGGCCTGACATGAAGCGGCGTTACTGTTAACACCCCAAAATACTAGTTTGCTATAACAACACATCTCAATATGCCTTGTTGTTAGACTTAACGTACAGTAATTTGCCAACAATGACAATTTTTCTGTTTATTTTTAGACTTAGTTTATGTGCAGTGTCTGGCATACAGGTCCCAGCGAAGGATTGTTTGTTACTGTAGAAATAACATGGACAGCAACAATAACAGAATTAGTGCATTATTATAAACCTGTTAATTTAATCACAGTGATGTTCTGTGCTGTTATGGAATATTAATCCGTACCATCTGAGGTTTATGTATGTGTCATGTAGTCCTGTTCTTAAGTGTTAGCTGTGTTATAAAAATAAATAAATAAAAACATTTACTGTGATTTCTCAGCCACAGATGATGAGATTTTGGTAGTAATTTCTGACTACCCGTGCCGAGACATAAGTGAGCCGATGTTTAGGATGGGAGAGAAACTGAAGCTTCTGGCTCAGTGAGTACCTTTTCAATTCTTATATGCTACATGATTTTTACTTCATTATAATTTTTGACAGTTTCTGATATTACTAGTTTCATCTGCATCAAACTAGTTAACTCTACTTATATGCCATGTGCAGGGAAGCCTGCTGGTGGAAAGTCCGCTCTTTGCAAAATGGAACTGAGAACTACATCCCTAATAATCATGTGGCAAAGGTCTATCACGGGTGAGTGTACAAGCGAGTTACTCAATCTGCAAAGTCAAAAGTCAAATGACACCAAAGATTCCAGTGTGTAAATACTTATATGCTTCAAAGCAGTACAATAAAAAACAAAACAGTTGAAATATGACATATTCCATACATGCCTGTTTTGCTGCTTGACTAGTTCTCATGTTTCTTAAGATGGCTATTTGAAGGAGTGGGGAGGCAAAAAGCAGAGGAGCTGCTACTTTTACCCGGCAACACGGTCGGCTCTTTTCTCATCAGAGAAAGTCCAAGCCAACGAGGTGAGACTGCTCATGACTGACCCTTACATGAAATAATAATAATAATAATAATAATAATAATAATAATTAGAAATGACACCCATCTGATACTCAGGATCGGGATCAGGCTGAAACCAGTAAAAAATGGTAGATCGGATATCTGAGATCTTGGAGCAAATGGAATACAATTGGGTTTGGAAAAAAAAAAAATATATATATATATATATATATATTTGGAACTAGAAAAACAGAATAAGAAAAAAACAGGTAGTCATAAAAGAAAATAGCAAATAATAATAATAGAAATAATAGAAAGAAGAAAATAATAACAATGTAAAACGTAAAAATATATACAATTAAAATAATATTGTACAATAATTTTAATATTATAAAAGTAATCTAAAACGAATGTGCGAGTAATGATTATGGATCGTCATGGTAAGGTTCCTTCACCAATTTCACATGTGCAATATGGAGTAGGCTAGCACTAGATCATCTTAAGGCACGATTCGGAACATTTCAGGTGTTCAGAGATACTATTCTATTAAGAGATTTTAAACTAGTCACAGTAGTGTGTGTAAGAATGGGGAACAATATGATTAATTTGATAAAGAGTAATGTTAATGCATGGTGCATCCTGCAGGTGTGTATTCTCTGTCTGTGAGACACAGAGCCATTAAGCATTACAAAATCTTCCGTCTGGACAACAGCTGGTACTACATCTCTCCTCGTCTCACCTTCCAGTGCCTAGAGGACATGGTCAATCACTACTCGGGTGAGAACTGAACACTACACAGGCTGAGGATAGTGAAACGTGAAATCACTACATTATTCACTGTAGCACATTAGGCCAGAATACATCAAAATGGAGTTTGATACACAATACAAAATACCCATAATGCACCAAATAAAAACCCTTTCATTTTAAATGAGAAAATGAAATCAATACAATCTCATCAGTGGATAAGGGCAATATTGCCATGTAAGATAGCTAATGCTAACATGCTACTTATCCTTCAGAAACATTCATAGTCTACACTGAATGGTAATGAATCAGTTATACTATCTCTTTGGTTTCTAAAGTATTACAGTGTCACAAATGTTAACCTGGTGTTATATTTTTCTCACATTTTTGTAAGCACTTAACATACCTGCGTACCTGCTAGCATCCAGCCTGTTAGCTAGTGCAAAATAAGATAGAAGACATTCATCTTTTAAAAAAAGATTCATCTCATGGTGGCTTTTACAACATGGTGGAAAGAACTGAGCCACTCACACATTACTACCTCTTCATTTCTTCCCTGACACTATTATGCTATTCATAACCCATTCACAAACAGAGTACTTTCTGTGTTTTGAAAATTTGAAAAAGTACGTACATAGTAGATACATAATAGTATACCCATGTATCATAAATATAAAGTCTGTCCTTGTCCAGTCACTACGAGTTAACAGGAAGCATGAAGTATGACATGAACTTAAAATGAGGGACAGGAAGTCATGACTCTTAACAAAGTTTCGCCACACTCGCCACGCCACAGTATGTTACACTTGAAATATCAGTTTTATCAGTATGGGTGGGTGTATTATAGACAAGAGGTTTGTGTGTGCGTGCATGTGTGTGTGTGTGTGTGTGTGTGTATATATATACATGTATATATATATATATATATATATATATATATATATATATATATATATATACACACACACACACACACGCACACACACACGCACACACACACACACACACACACACACACACACACACACACACATATATATATATAAATTTATGTGTGTGTCTTGACTCTCAGACTCTTCAGATGGCATCTGCTGCATTCTCTCAGCCCCATGTCTGGCTCTTAACAGCACTGCCCCAAGTTCAATCTCACAAGCGCCCCCTGTGGTGATGCGCCGTAACTTCAACTGGCGAAAAGTGAACAGGTGGGTATTAGAAATCTGGTTATTGACACATGCCTGCTTACTTACACATGTCTTAGACACAAATTTCAAGCAAAAACATTTATCAAATGTACTTAAATAATGAAAAGTATATATTAAATGTAGCGGGTCTAAAAGAAATTGGACTAGCAGTGTAGCCTAATGAAACATTCTCACAAATTTCACTCAAAATTATTCGTTTTCATTATAGTAGCACTTACATTTGAGTGCAAATCCCATTTTAACAAAATGTACAAGACATCATAGGTTGTAAATATATGTAAAAGATCATAGGTTCCTGAATATGATATAAACATTCTCTAATAAATCATATGTCTACCTGTGCTTTTTAACTCCCTTCATCCTGCTTTGTATTTCTGAGCAGCTTTTAGAGCCCTTCAGTTGTTATATTCCTTGACCAACTTCCTTGACTAATTTCTTTTTCATCACCAGTTCTCAGTTGCTGGAAAGTGATGATCAGAGCAATGTGGACAGTAGGGGCAACTTGGTGAGCTATGGAGTGAGAAGCAGCATCGCTGCCTATCTGTCCATTGCTGAGGAACAAGAAAGAAAAAGCAGACGGAACAAGAAGGGCTGGACAGTCTATGGGATGCCTGACAGCACTAATATGATGAGAGAAAACACAGATTAGGACATGAGCAGATATTTTTTTTCTATTTACCAGTGCATGGAAATACAGCTAAAGGAACTGGTGGATTTTTATTCAGACAATATGAGCAATAGACATTCTGTGACTCTGAGCCTTTCAGATGATCATTGACCTTTTGTACTGAGTTGAAACAAAGGTGATAATTGAATGTCATGGACTTTATTTCAGTGGCACTTTATTTGAGATGGGAGGCACAGAAACAGTTTACAAATACAAATTTTGTCCTAAATCCCTAAATGCTTTGAATGAATGGACAAACCTTTTGAAGAAGAGGGGTTTTTTCCCCCCCTGTTTACCCAGTGATTAAGGTTTTTGTGCTGAATTGCAGTGGAGGAACATACTGAGCCTCTATCCAGAAAAAAACCAGCATAAACAGTGTGCTAAGCACTTCTTAGCTTGCCTTGGCTTATTGCCTGATGTTGTAAAACCTAATGGGGTGTTGATTAAACACATTTATTTGTGTGTTATACCTGAGAAATAACTTCTGATTACTTCAGTTTTATTCTCTTCCAATATTTCTAATATGTTTCCAATATTTCTAATAATTTCTGTTTTACCTTTATTTTTTTTTACAAGGTCTAAAGGAGCTGCTGGAGATTGTATGTAATATTTGTATATAAAGTTAAATAGTTTAATACAACATGTTTTTAATGACGTTTCTCTACACATCTAAAAGTTATTTACGAGTTCTTTGCAAGGTCAGGATTCGTAGTTTCTTAAAGGGTTTCTACATGGAACCTTCCTGAAAAGTAAATGCTCTGTTGTAGTGATCTATAGTACTGTGTAAAGGTTTTAGGCACACGAAAAGAACTTTTAAGGAAATCGACCAGTACATTGTTTTTGGAGAACCTTCCTCCAGTTTTCTGCAGTTCTTGGCTCTCACTTGCTTCCGTCTCTGCAGGTCTCCGACTCCTCCATAATGTTTTTATTATCTTTTTCTTGGAAATGTTCGTAAATATAAATGTACTTTTCTTTTTTTTTGTACTGACTCACTAATGTGTAATGAGGCAGACATTCATTCATCATTAATTCATCTTCTGTGGCCATTTCCTGGTCAGGGTTATGGTGGAGTGTATCCCGGGAACATTGGGCGTGAGGCAGGAATATACCTGTATTGGACACAAGTCCATTGCAGGGCACCATGTGTATGCACATTCATACTCTTTCACAATCCAACTACCAGCATGTTTTTATTAGATCAGAGGAAACCCATGTGTGCACTGGGAAAGCACATGAAAAGCCACACAGACAGTAACACCTTGCTGTGATTCAGCAACACTAGCGACTGCACCACTGTGCCACCCATAATGTACAAAATATATGACAGACTATTAGTGTACCTAAAACATTTGCACCATACTGTACGTAGAACCCTTTAATCTTTTTTTTTTTTTTTTTTTATCTGAGCAAGTCTAAATGAAACTAATTTTTTATCATGTTTGTGGACTGAAAATAACTAACCTGGATTTCCCAGTAACAACTACAGTAAATACAGTTCCAAATATTCTGGAGAAAATTCTGTCTTAACATTGCAGGGACACACATGCAGGACCTTCAGTCTGCTCTTTAAGAAAATGTTATTTTCCCTTGCAGATTATTTAATTATTATTATTATTATTATTATTCTATGATTCTATCAAATAAATAAAATCTGTCCCCATGCAGAATGTGCTGTATTTTACTCTCCTGCATAGCATTATTCAATGTTATAGCCTAACATTCTCTAATCTGACTGATCAGAAGGTGTTGATTCATTCTCTATAACAGCAGCTCTGCTAGTAGCTCAGCTGCAAGGTAATAATTTTATCTTAATGCTTCCCATCTAATATCTTATCATTTCTATACTAACCACTCAGACGTAGGCGTATTTAATAAGCATGCTGTTAATTAACATAGGAAATATATAATCCTCATGGTGATGCTTTCTGTAAGTGAACGTTTATTTAACATTTATGCAAGGAGTCTCCAGTGTCACGGCTTTCTAATAGTTACTATTTCTGATAGTTTCTAATAGTTACATTTCTTCAGAAGAAAAAAAAAAAAAGAAAACATCGGGACAGTGGACTTTGCACTTTCTGGTTTTTCTGGTCACATGGCAAGCAGCATTTATTTATTTATTTATGTATGTATGTACGTATGTAGTGTCTTATTATAAAAGAGAAGCTGGTGCTGCTTTCTTGTGATAACAGGAACTAACTTGCGGATGTTCCACATCATTAAACATGACTATAAATGGACAAAAGATGAAAATATGTTTTATAAAATTTTCCACTGTGCACAAAATTTGATCATAAACCGATATCTTTCAGTACATCTCTATTCATATTCACACAATGGCAGGCACATATATTGTCTATAATTACGCATTTGAACGCAACTCATATTAGTGACCAAAACACCCTTGGAGATCCATGTGACATGTTGGTCATGCTGCTAGGAAAGAACCGAACAGTTCAGATCGGCAGGAAACGGTCTTTACATAATTTACCCACGAACACATGATTGCGAGGGTGCAAGACTAAGACAAAGGTTTTTCAAGGACAGCTGAAGGAAAATGTTTCAACAGTATCAAACTGTATAATCTCACAGGACTGAATGTGTTATTCTAACAGTGTAAGCTTTGAGAGAAAACAACTGCTTTTGGAAACAGTTTTGATAGGATCAGGATCATAGTGAGTGAGAAAGAGAGTGAGTAAGAATATGCAAATCTACAGGCCAGACTCTCCATGCATGGGATTTTAATGACAGAGACACAACATTGTCTTGAGTCACATTTCAGACCTGTTTAATGCAGCGGGAGATTCCAGAAGCAAGGAAAAGTAATATCTCAACTGTCCAAAGCTATAATTTTTCACATGAAGGTACCCTGTTTCTCCTTAATTTATTATACCAAGGTTATTATGGCATAGGATGAATGCTTTTTATTGATATAAACTAAACAGGAGAGAACCTTGGATAAGATTTTAGATTTAGCGACTTACCATTTAATGTGAGTAGATGGTTCCTGAAATCCTTGAATACACTTGATATGAGCAGTTGGCTAATATCCTGTAAATACTGTTTTTTGTATACACAGTTTAACACACAGTTAAATACACAAATATGCAGTTTGTGATTCCTGCATGTCTCCAGGGAGTAATGATATGGATGGTGATTAGAAAGACATGCATCATATTATTTATCATGTAACATAAGAGAAAGCTGGTCATAACAATACAGGTCACAGTAACACAGCTCTAACTGCTAAATAATAAAAAGATAAACGTGTACATGTTACATACGTATTTGTCACGCAGATATATGAATAATCATGGTAGTAACTCCGTATTGTAGCCCAGCATTTGTTTTCCATGAAGTAACAGACCAATTAAAACCAAGAACATTTCAATTAACCTCAATTGTGGCATGACCTCACTGTCAAAACATTTTGATTGCATTCAAATTGTTTGCAGGCCTTCTTTCACTTAATGTGTGACAATAAACTTGATGACTATTCAACGCAAACTGCGAAACACTTGCAAAAAAATAAACTTTAATGGAGATTTGTTTCAGACCAATAACTGTCTAGTGCCTTTGTAAGATATTTTAGGCGTATACCGTATGGTCACTGTTTAGGCAGACATGTATTTTGTACAACTGTGTAGAAGTGAATTATGGATATGATAAATATATCAATGTTAAAGAGAAAAGCCCCAAAACTATGCATCTTGGAAATATTATATTATTTTCAAAATACTCGAATGGGGAAAGTATTTTCAGGAGTGAGCTGGAACGGACTAGCCTGGATATTAATCAGAAGTGTGAGTTATGGTCTGAACCTTCTGTGCATAATCATGAGAGGATGTTGGAAATTTCCCATTTAAGCACCGTTCACCTCCTGTCACAAAGAAGCTGTGTTCCAGAAGTGATTCAATGCCTAAAAAATAAGCCACAAACAAACACTGTGGACATTGCCATAATAAGACTGCACTATTTATGATCTATCTATAGTAAGGTACTTTCCTTATTGAGGTAAATTATGAAAAATTGCCCTACTCCCTTTTCCCCGCAAACATCAAAATGCATTATGGGTATTCTGTATTCTGCGCCCTCAAAAAATTTGCATATCCTCTACAGTGCTTTCTGATGTTTCTACAAAATGGCAAAATTTACTATGTATTGAATTGGGTGCATTTTTGTGCATTGTTCCACAGGCAGGGTTGGCTTGTATAAATGAGCTAGCAGGGCTAAGCTCTCTCTCTTTCAAGAAAAAAAATACATAAGAATAAGGCTCAGTTTTTCATATCCACATTGTCTTAATTGCTGTTAACAAATAGCTTGAAGTGGATTTTTCATTGTAACATTTGAAGGACCATAAATAACAGCACCACCAAATGCACCAAATGGTCTGAATTAGAGGCTGGGGCTGATTTCCTTCTAGCCCAGACTATAGATTTACACATTCTATTGGTAACAGTTCTGTCAAATGATTACTCAGTGTGAAATGTCTCCTAGAATTTGTGTGCATTGGGAATGTTTGTGTCCACTGTAGCCATAACACGTCAACAAGCAGTCAGGGCAGTTTTTTTGCTATGTGGTATAAATTCTCTCTTCTGACCAAAAGTGTATGCATCATGTTTAGGCAATCATGGCGGACCTTCTTGTGGTGCGCAAAGAAAATGACTTGCAATTTATGAAACTAAATAAGGTAACTGATGTATCTCATGCAATCTAATGGAGATCATGAAGAAGATCTATGTGGAAAATTGGACCAAAAACACTGGTAAGAAATGAATGCAAATTAATTGGATTTAGTCAGTTTGACTGCTTTCTTTCTACTGGTGGATATATTTGAAATTGAAAAAGTTAGTAGATAACAAGTTAACTAGATAGTAGATAGTATCTAGTATCTTGTTCCTTTGTTTTATTAATGAACATGAACAAGCTGGATTGCATTCTCAATTGTTGATTTAAAAAAATAAATAAATAATTTTAAAAAAGCATTTTGAGGAGAAACTAGGAAGTAAATAGAGTAAGTAGACATTGTCCAATCAAATCAAACTACAAGTTACACAAAAGGTGGGTCATTTTGGTTTTTTTTTTTTTTTTTTTTTTTACAAAGCATGCTATTCAGAAGAGACACTTAAAAAATACTTAAAAAATTGCAATCACAAAATGCTGCCGCTTTTTTGTCTTTCACTGAGTGTGCATGTGTATCATTTTATGTCTATGATGAGACCCCATGCTTTATATCTATAATGATTTCATAATAATGCCAAGTTACTGATAGGAAGTAGAATTTTTAGTGCTCCCATTCAGTACCATGCTTGATCCACACTAAGAAAGTTTAAAACCTTTCCCCTATGTAGCAAGAGATTTATAGATTCTAACAGGAATCCAGAGCAAGGAAAGGAAGGAAAAGAAAACTAACAGATTCAAAGTTCTGACAATAATCATGAGGACACATATTTCCCTCCAGCCTCAGTAAGTGCCAGAAACATTTACCTAAGAGATGGTTTTATGGAAGCCACACAGAAAAAAAAGATAGAGGGAACCTGTGACTCAAGTGGAGTTTTTCAACCAGGCCACGTATGCTTGGTGTGACATGGTGCTCTCCACTCTTTATGAATTCCAGATGGGAGTCTGACTAGGCCCATACTCTATCCTCTCCCAACAATCCGGGATTAGTCTGCATTATTCCCTTTGTACAGAGTTTCTTTCTCAGGCACAAAGTAACCAAGTCTCAGAGCCACAAATCTGTCTGTTTGACCGATTCTGACACCAAGGGAGTATACAAAGTAGCAAAATGTCCCAGGTTCATTTCTTTTGAGGCTCATAAGAGGCATTAAATAGGTATTTCCAAGTAGCTTATTTCTTTGAATTATTAAGCTATTTCCAATATTGCAGATTGAACCCATTCATGACCACTGCACCAGTTTATAAGTAAGAATTTCATTTGTCTCATGTATTTACAGGAACTGACCCTTTCAAGGTTTCTATAGGGTGTCACAAAAGTCTAAAAGTCAAAAGGATAATAGAACACTGTTTTTTTTTGTTTGTTTTTTTTTACTAAAATGCCTTAAAAAATTTCATAGTTTATATACATACTTAGTTTATATTATGTTTTATTTTTTCAGATAGCATTTAAGAATGCCTTTGACAAAAGAAGAACATATTGAAATCATTCTCATGGCTGGATCAGGAATCAGGAAGCTGTCACAAGTTTGTAATAGACTTTAACAGGAAACATGAGGAACACATAATACACACACACACACACACACACACACACACACGACACTGTTGCCAAACTCAAATTCAAAAAGACTGGAAGTGCTGCGGACTGACCGAGAAGTGAACGTCCACAAACATCCACTGATGAAGGCACAACCAACGTGGTGCTGTGTATGGAGACTTTTGGGACACCCTGTATAGCCATTCTAAGTTATTGAGAAATTACTGGATGCTAGTTTATTCATAACTTGTTTCTGTGTTCCTCATTTTTTTTTTTTATAAGTTTTGATCAGGACTGTGAATCTGCGTGCAATGCCTATTTCTGCTTGTGCTCTTGTCCCTGTGTTTGATTTGGACTGTGGTTATAAAAATAGTCCTAGGAACATAGGAAAAGGAAAGTGTCATGCCTGGCACTCATCATTACCCTCCAACTCCAACTCCATAATATATTTTCCTTCAACACTGTCAGTGTGGGGATTTATTTTATTTATTTTTTTTTAGTTCCAATCAATCATTTTAATATGAGAAGCATTGAGAAAAGAGAGAAACAAATGTATAATAAATTTCAGCACTGGATAACACATACAAACTATAGATTACAGTCTATCACCTGTGATAAGTTGTTCAAATAGAAAAAGGCGATAATGAAACTTCGAACTTCGGACCTCCTGGCCTATGGGAGTGGTGTATTCATGCAAACTGAACCATCTCACATATCGAACTTTAACCCAGAGTCAAACATCAAGAAGGGGTTTTTTTTTTTTAACCTTCATCAGCAAAACACCAAATGATAGACTTGTGCCATAATTGACACTTTATTGTATATACTGCAATGTATACTCATTTCAATATGCACATCTAGGAGTCATCACATTTAAGCACTTGTTTCTTATTATGTTATTTAGTACATAAAGAACAAAATAGCCTTTATTGTGCATATAGCTATTTATAGTTCAACCTGCTTCCTTGTGTAACCATAGCAATATAATGGGTAAATATGTAATGTACATAATTATCCTTAAGCACCAGAGAATTTTTTTTTTATTTGGCCATAGTAAACCATGGTATCATCTTAGTTACCGTAAGGAACCACAGTAAACTACGGTATCATTATAGTTACCCTGAAGTACCATAGTTAAACCATAGTAGGATCATGGTTACCATGAAGTACCATAATAAAACTATGGCAAAACCATCCTCGATGATGGTTATGGATTACTCTACTGCACTTTGTTATCTGTCTGTTCTCTGACCTCTGCCTGGAATCAGGACTAAGATTGTTGAATTTCCCCCAAATAAACCACATGATGATTTTACGCATGTGACAAGAGGATTTGCTTCTGTCCCTATAGAGCAGAATCAGATGTTCAAGACATTAGTAGGCAGACTGAGATGTTTTGTTATGAAATAGTGCTAACAATGTGATTTTACAGTACAGCGACGGCAAGCCAAAGCAAATTATACTGCAAACTATATCAAGTTACATATTATGCATTTCATTTGTAGTTTGTAAAAGAAACCAGTTCTAGAGAGCTCTGAAAAGATCCACATAACACCATTGAGATGCAATTCAGCATTTGTCAACAGATCTACAGAAATTTGGAAATGCCTCTATTTCAGTGAGGGATTGAGCCATACAAGGAGGAATTTGAAAAAAAAAAAAGACGAAAAAGATTTGTGCACATGCATTTGTCAACATGAGATATGAGGGTTATTCAATTCACTGGCATCGTGCAGCCAGCCATGGCAGTTTTCACAGTTTTTCTCCAACTTCAAACCACACACATTTCGGCCTGGAGTCACAACTAACCACAATTCTTCATTACTGAGAAGGAATATCTATTTATTGATTTGGAATATGTTTTAGCTATAATTTTGACAGGTATAAAAACTGAAAGGTCTTTTCAGTTTTTGAAACACTATTTTTTTTTTTTTTTTTAATTTGTCATGGAAAATTGGAATGATAAATAATGAAATCTTACTGATAAAAAAGGGCAGTACTAAACATGATCTGATTCATGTCTTCAAAAGCGTAGAACATCAGACATATAAATAAATAAATAAATAAATAAATAAGAAAGTTAAAGTCAAAGGTGACTTTGCAGTACTTTGCAGAGGTCCAAACACGAGACTACAGAGTTAAAAGTAGATGGACGCCATCTGCTGGTGTCATCATGCTTGTTGGTCACTGCAGCATAGTAGTTCAGTACTAACAAGAGACCAAGACAAGCTTCCTGAAGTGAAAAGTAACTTCAAATGCATTTTGAGAACATACACTGCTCATGCCACCCTACCCATTATAGAATTAAACAGCTGTATTGATCTCAGGGTACATTGTACTAGGAATGTACTATACCATTATCACATGCCTACAATTACTATAGTAAATTTCAAATGACCATCATTAGTATTTATTAAATTCTAATATTCCTTCCATCATAGACCTATTAACATTTATAAAGATTGTAAAGTGATATATCAGTAGTGCCTCAAGTGGCTTCTTTAACTTTATAAACATTATATCTGATTTGGTAAAAGCATAGCAAAGCATTATTATCTGATGTTTTCAGACGTATCATTTTCATATGTATGATGCATATTTGGTGAGCATGGAGAGCTTGTGTTTTGTATGATGAGAACTCCAGCAAACCTTAAAGAGGTTCAGTACAACACTATTCTAATCCACGTTAGCCATTCATTTTAGCTAGATGCATTTAGAATGTATATTATTGCTATATACACTCTATCCACCTTTTATTAACGCAAGGAAATCAGAACATCAAAAAGTGAAAACAAGGATGTGTGGGCCACGAAATGGACGGGTGACAATTCACTCCCTTCCAAACCTTAAAGGGGGAATATCCTCCTGTCCGCAATCTCATCTAAGCCTCTGTACTGCCTATTTATGCTCATCTGGGTTCTGTGGTTTTCTCTCATTTCCCCAAAAACATGGCAGTAAAATATATGTGTGCAATAATGTGTGGTGCGCTGCAATGAACTGGAGCGTCATCCAGGGTGTATTCCTGGGAAAGACTCTGGATGCACGCAACACTGACCAGGATAAAGCAGTTACTGAAGGCAAATGAATGAATGTGCTGAGAGGGATATTACAATAACAAATCAAATAATAAGAACTCTTCAGTAACTTGAGTAAGAAAACCCATGTGGACCCTGTGGGAACTTTGGCAGGCTCTGTTCAGAATGCCATATAAATAGATACCCCATCACGATTTCATTTTGCTGCCTGCACAGCACACAGCTGTCTCTGAGCTGGTGTACACTGAGTATGAGTGTTCTCTTCTCATTCAATCCTGCAAAAATGGCTGAATGGAGACTTCAGATAATTGGAGCCACTAACAATTTTTTGAAATGTGCGCACACATTAGGATTTCATATCCAGTGGCGAATTCAGCTGTACTGCAAGCAACATGGCTGCTTTTTCGTTGAAGCTTGTTGTGTTATCTGGTGATTAATCTGGAGAATCCACTGCATCATTGCCCCTGAAAGCTTGCATTTCTACTCTGGATAAAAAGGACTAAAATTCTATAGATAAATAGTCAGTAAATAGTTGCAGTGCTGCATTTGTTTAAAGAAATCTGAAAAAAAACAAAACAAAACAAAAAACCCCATTGTTATGGAAATAGCGTTCCAAGCCGAAAACTCTTTACTTTTAAACATTCGGGCTTTAATGAAATGTTTAGACAAGTACAAGCCATGCAAACATTCCAGGCAATTCCATCACATTCTTGTCAGACAAAAATCTTCATGAGTGCTGCTCTGATGGATCTCAGTCAGGTCAACAATCTGCACTCAAGAAGAATGAGCTGCCTCATAAAGAATTTGTCCTGAAGAAATATTCTACAGATCTCTCCTCCAGAAACCCCCTGATCTACACATGTGATCAGAACCCCAAATCATTACATACTCTTCCAAAATAAACAATAGTCAGGGAATACTTAGTACCATGGAGACTTTGTTCATAACAGCTCATGTTTCTTTGTTTGAAAGGGGACTGGCATGAGCATGACTTGTCCCACTTGCTGTAAAGGAAACAGTGACACCAAGTGTTACACAGTCTGATATAGTTGCCTCTCAGATGGATTGTTACGAGATAGATTAGGACTTTTTCTTTTAAATAATGGCTTTTCAAAATGGTACAAATACAGATTATGTACCCTCTCAGTGTGAAACCTATAAACTACTAAAGATATACTAAAATACTAATAATACTAATAATAACAGACTAAAACCCTTAACTAAACGCACTACTAGTAAACATCAGACATCACACAACTTTGCTTGAATTTTGAGATCTGCACAACAGACAACTGCGTTCTCTCGTATGTTCATTTTAAAAAAAGACATACCTTTCAAATATGCCTTGTGTAATTGATTATTTATTTATTAAGTTACTTATTGTTTAATATATTGACTTCATGTTCTCCTTCTTCTTCTTATTATTATTATTAGGTGGTGCAGCAGATAGTGCCACAGAAAAAGTACCAGCAATGTTTTTCTAATATTCAGCTGTCTAGTTTTGGTGAGCCTGTGCCAGTTTAGTCCCAGAATCCTGTTTTTGGCTGACAGGATTGGAATCAAATGTGGTTTTCTGCTGTTGTAGCCCATCTGCCTCAAGGTTTAATATGTCGTGTGTTCTGAGATGCTTTTCTGCTTACCACAGTTGTGGTGTGAATAGAGTAAAGAGTGAATATTTGAGTTACCATAGCATTCCTCCCAGTCTGGCAATTCTCCCCTCACCTCTCACATAAAATAAGCATTTCTGCCCACAGAACTGATGCTTGGTGGATGTTTTTTGTTTTTTTGCACCATTCTGTGTAAACTCTAGGCACTGATTTTTGTGAAATTCCAGGAGATCAGCAGTTACTGAAATAATCAACCCATATCAGCCCATCTGGCACCAACAACCATGAAAGGTCAACGTCACCGAGATCACATTTCTCCCATTCTGATGTTTGATGTGACCATTACGTGAATTCAGGCAAGAAGGTCTGGGGTGCAGTCAGCGCACCAGTTCATCCCAAAGATGTTCATTGGGGTTGAGGTCAGGCTTTGTACAGTCCACTTGAGTTCTTCCATATCAACCTTGGAAAACTTATTGAACCTCGCTTTGTGCAGAGGGGTTTGTCACGCTGGAACATGTTTGGGTCTCTTAGTTCCAGTGAAGAGAAACTGTAATGCTACAGCATACAAAGTCATTCTATACAATTGTGTACTTCCAAATTTGTGGCAACAGTTTGGGGACGAACCACATATGGGTGGTCAGGTGTCCACATACTTTTGGTCATATCATGCATTTTGAATGTCATTTCCTCCAGAGGAACAAACCTGATAATAAACATGTAACATGCTAGATTTTTCCCCCCCCCCTTAAGATTGTAGGATTAGTTTTGTGTAGCAATGTTCAAATATTCTCCTTTTGAGATATGCAACATGAAGGACCAGTAGAGGGAGCTAGACATTTAAAAAGGGACCTTTGTTTGGTTTTCTAGATATAAACCCTCAGCATGCAAACATAGAACTTAACAAATCAGAGCTCTGTAGTTATTTCGTATGTAACAACAAAGGTTTGTTGACTTACCACAAGTAGTGGCATGTATTAGCTACTGACTAATAATGTTTGTCAAGAGCTGTATGTGTTGTGCTGATTTCGGACATCTGTCGGAGCGTGTTTTATGTGGCAGATGAGATACTCCTCTGAGGTTATTAGCAGCTGACAATACAGCATGAGAAAGCTCTAGAGAAATTACCCCATCCACAGTAATAATACAAATAGACTGATACCAAGAGCCTCACAATCATCAAAGCTGATGTATAAGCTTGCTCATATGACACTGCTTAATAAAGCTGCCGACACCTACAGCCAAACATATCAGAATATCTCAGAAAACATATCATAATCAGGACTTCCCAGTGGATCTAACAAGCCCCAATGATGATCCGGTATGCATTTGTTATATTTAGCTTTGTCCATGATCATAAAGTTACTGCAGCTGACCTCAGCTGGACTGTCAAATAAAGATCGCCCCAAACAACAGCATCAGAGAATAATTTTAGTGGCTTGGTGTCAGTTTTGTCAGAAATGGTTTTCATTTGATTCTTGACAGGATCATGAGGACGAATCTGCTGTTATGGCTGAGGCTTTGAGAGAAGAAGAGTAATGACAGAGGGCCGAAGCGTCTGGCCTGGAGCACAGACATTTTGACTCGCCATTATTTACACTTCAGGGAATAATAGTCTGTCATATAAACACATCAAGTTCTGATTGGGGAAAAGTGTATGAGGAAAGAGCACATGACTACAAGAAGAGATTAGAAAGAGACAATTTTGTAACTTACAAGGCTTAGAGAGTAGTTTACATGTGAGGACATTAAACAAATGGTAAAAGTCAATAGTACGAATAGTTAAATGTACATTTTCAGGTCAACATCAGCATGCGAACACTGTGAGAGTGCATTTGTTAAAGGAATACTCCAGTGTTTTTCAGCCTAATCCCTATCCTTACAAAAAAAAACAACACACACACACAATTTGAAATTTACGCGTGTGGTTTACGCACTACATTTACACTTGTAGTGAACTTTTTACATAAGAATGCGTGTGTTTTTATTTTCACATATGATTTTTCCCCAAATGATTCATTTATTTTTCACGTGATCATACTGTATATTACTCATGTGATTTCCCCGTTTAATTCAGGGCTTATCAAGCAGTTTCAGGGAGTAACATGGTGAAACGCACCTTCACATGTCTTTCACGTCATCACATTACTCACAAAATCACATGAAATGTATGTGCTTTTTCTGTTTGAGGGTAATTTGATGCATGTATCCTGGTCTGAGAAAAAAAAAAAAAAGATAAAATCTGTTGATTCAAAATAAATGTATAATGAAGGTCACTTGTGGAATTTCAACATTAACATTTTAATTATGAAATTTTTTCCTCTTACTGCTTCTCCCGTTTCGGGGTTTCCACAGCGGATCACCCTTCTGCATACTGATTCTGGCACAAGTTTTATGCCGGATGCCCTTTCTGACACAACCCTCCCCATTTTCCGTGCTTGGGACCGGATTTGAGAGTGCACTGGCTCGTGCACCCGTCCAGTAGTTGGGGTTGGTTCTCTGACCTGGAATTGAACCCGGGGCGCAGTGATAGAGTGCGCCACATGCTAGCCACTGGTCCACCAGGGAACCGTTTAAATTATGAATATATTGTGTTCAAAATGTGAACTTAAAATTAAACTAAAGCTTTTATCATGTGGTTTTAGCCAACTATCCTTCACTGGAGCAATGCAGTAAATGTCATTCTGGTTATTTAATCCTTCCCAGAGATTTCGTGGTATTCATGTGTGAACAGATCAAAACTATAGCACATCCCCATTCACCTTTTCCCTCATTTACTACTTTAATAATGCAAAATGACAATGAAAAATTTTTATATTGTTCCTTTAATGTGTGTTATTGATTTTAGGTTCATCCTGAACATCTTGACATGCTCAATGATAATGGCTTCCTCTACTTGGTCAAATGTCACTGAGGCATATAGGAAGTATGGTTAGAGCCTTGTGCAACATGCTGTGAAGTCTTTTACAATGAGGTGTGATAATGGCTCAGTGTGTTCCAGCTCATTCCCTTTGCTTAAAAAAGACATATCTACCTCTGTCTTTGCACTGTCACACACACAGGCATCAGCCAGCTTCATGTACTCACATTCTCTTCATGTAGCCACAAGATTTCTCCTGCCTCAGAGAACAATAACCTAATTATCTGTATTATCCTGACAGATGGGCTAGTTTGTAGAAATGATCATCAGCAATGAGAGGTCAAATTCCATAATTACCCCTTTACCCGACAGGCCAAATTTACAACTGTATGATTTTCCGTTACTATCTCTACAGTGGATGACACTGCAGTTATTCTAACAGACTAAGTAACCAGTGTGTTGATAACCGCATTCAGGGCTAACAGACCATCAATGTTACTGATGGGCTCCATGCCCGTTAACAATTGGTGCCAGATAGATTGGTCACTGTGGTACAGCGTACCACACACCTTGAAATTATGGGTCTGGCCTCTGGGAGCGACCCCAGTATACTGGTATGTTCACAAAGGGCCACAACGCAAGTGGAAAGTTCTCTCTTTATGGTGTGAAACACTGGGCATAAACCTCTGTTTATGTTTTGGAGTTCTGGGTCTACACGAAAAGTGTGTAACAGAGACAGATCAATGGGTTTTCATTGGGAGTGCAAAAACTAGTCCAAACCTTTCTTAAAGTTGTGGAACATCCCCAACCCTCACACAAATCAATGGTCCCACAGTGAGACCAGTGCCAAACATTTGTGCAACTTTCCATATTAACCACTAGAATAACCAATTGTCCATAATGAGGCATTTCTCAGCATTCAGTGCTCATTGGTCTGTTTCCATGTTGGGACTGGAACTCAACAATGACTGCTGTGCCCATACACATATTAATATACTTATTAACCTATTTTCCCTTGCAGAAGAGAATGTGTCCAGGCTAGTCCTGTGTCCAGCGAGGGATCAATCTTAAGTGTTACATGACGGTTAGTTGGCGTGTCACTGACCAGCTGTCTGTGTGCTTTGGGGAGCACCATAAAGGGATTCTGCTGTCTGAAGACAGATTAGCCCATTAGGTAAAGGAAATGATTGCACAAGCATACTTGAACACAGGTCAAGAGGCGCTGTCCTTTTAATGCCATTTGGCATTTGCAGACATTTGTGTCACTTGCAGACATTTGTGAAGAGGAGACATGCATCATTGCAGTCCGTGTGCTCTGCGGTGTTTTTCTGTGATTCTCACCCTCAACACTCTCATAATGTTGAGTGATTCTTATCCCCAACAGAGAACAATAGACTATCAGAATGTTACAGTAGTACTATTTATGACTGCTACTATTATCTGGTGAGGTATGCTATCAGGACATGTTAGGAACCCTTGTGACAACTTTGATACGTGGCACCCGCTAGGTCTCCAGGAGAGGTCCAGAACAAAACGAAGTAGTAAAGAAGGTTATGTATGTATGTCACCAGGCCACCTTAGGTCGCTCAGGATGACAGAATGACCAGAGGACAAGCATGAAATAGTGGTGACCTATCATTGGATACTCATGTGGGGTCACAGTCATGAAGCAGTGAATTTTGGTGCTCAGCGAGTTAATAAGCAAATGGGAATTCTCCACTAGATCCAAAGGAAACCACTCTGATGATCTTTCACTCAGTTGTAGAACCAGTTACATTTACACTCGGCAAAAAAAAGAACCGGCCCTTTTTCAGGACACTGTATTTTAAAGATAATTTTGTAAAATCTAAATAAGCTTTACAGTTCTTTATTGGAAAGGGTTTAAACGATGTTTTTCATGCTTGTTCAATGAGCCATAAACAATTACTGCACATGCTCCTGTGGAACAGTCCTTAAGACACGAACAGTTTACAGGCGGTAGGCGATTAAAGGTCACAGTTACAATAACTTAGGACACTAAAGAGACCTTTCTACTGACTCTGAAAAACACCAGAAGAAAGATGTCTAGGGTTCCTGCTCACCTGCGTGAACATGCCATAGACCTGCTGCAGGGAGGCATGAGGACTGCAGATGTGTCCAGAGCAATAAACTGCGATGTCTGTAATGTAAGACTCCTGAGACGGTGCTACAGGGAGACAGGAAGGACAGCTGATCGTCCTTGCAGTGGAAAATGACATGTAACCATGTGTCCCCGCCCAGACGTGATGGAGAACCTGCAAATGCCTTGGTGGAAGAGTGGAGTAACATCTCACAGCAAGAACTGACCAATCTGGTGCAGTCCATGAGGATGAGATGCACTGTAGTACTTAAAGCAGCTGGAGTCCACCATAAACTGACTGTTACTTTTAATATCGACCCCCTCTTTGTTCAGGGACTCATTATTCTGAATGTCAAATGTCTGTGAAACTTGTTCGGTTTATGTCTCAGCTGTGGAATGTTTTAATGTTAATACAAATATTTACACACTAAGAAATTTGCTGGAAATAAAAGCAGTTGAATGTGAGAGGACGTTTCTTTTTTGCTGAGTATACAGTATAACCTTCTGTTATAAAAGTAAAGAGTAGGCTCACAAGTAATAAGAGAATATTTATATACATCAATTAATTCATTCATCGTTGGTAACCATTTTAACTTGGTCAAGGTCACGGCAGACCTGCACCCTCTACCGGGAACACTGGGTGTGGGACACTAGTCCATCGCAGAGCACCGTGCACAAACAGATTCACACACTTCACCTACTGGCATCTTTTGAACTAATATCTTTCTGATTAGCTTTTACTTGTCACGTATACATTTTAACACAGTGAAATTCCTTTCATTGCGTATACCAGCTTGTTAGGAAGCTGGGGTCAGATTAATAACATAATAAAAAAGCGTTCATTGTTTGTCTTTTTAATTTTAACGTTGACTGATGAAAAAAGAATTAGTAGCAAACAAGTGGATGCCTATTATTTGACTTCATTTAAAGACAAGTTGTTTGGTCCTGTCCCCTGGTCTTGCCTAAAATTAACGCACAGACCTGAGACAGACAGGCTACACACACACACACATTTTCTGACCAGAACCCAAAATAACTGAATCATGGTTTCTAACTTCATAATGATGGTTTGCAATCAAATTAAATAGAGTCAATCCCGGCACCAGGCCCAATCAATACTAGTAAATGTTAATGAAATTCAAGGAAAATTATTCATGATCATCTTCATGATCATCTTCATGGGGTATGGTGGTTAGCATGTTTGCCTCGCACCTCTGGGGTTAGGGGTTTGAATCCCGTCTCCGCCTTGTGTTTGCGTGTTCTCCCTGTCCCTTGGAGGTTTCCTCCGGGTACTCCGGTTTCCTCCCCAGTCCAAACACATGCATCGTAGGCTGATTGGCATCTCTATATTGTCCATAGTGTGAGAGTGTGCCCTGCGATGGGTTGGCACCCCGTCCAGGGTGTCCTCCTCCTTGTGCCCCTAGCTCCCTGGGATAGGCTCCAGGCTCCCCCACAACCCTGTGTAGGATAAATAGTACAGAAAATGGATGCATGGATCATCTTTGTTTGATAAAGGACAAACAGTGTAATAATCCTGAAATTCTGCCTTAGCATCAGTCTATTAAAATGTACCAAATACCTCACATGCTATCAGGAGCTGTAATCTGAAAAGAATTTGGCTGAAGAGGAGTTGAGTTATATACCTTCGATCAGACTTCTCACTAAAAACCCATGTTCTATAAATCTGTTTTTTTTTTTAAAATATATATATCGGGGGAATTGAATCTGCTTATTTGACAATTTTCCCATATGCGAACACTATTTATGAGCATTGCATTCTTCATGCAGTCTCTCCTTCAGGAGCTGAGCAGCCGAGAGAAACATCATCAGCATTTCTAAAAAATGAACAGTATGTTTGAGAGATATTCGACTTACTCCCTATATATTTAAATTGTATCAGCCATGGGCTCCTGCAGTGCATGGCAGCTGTAAAACGTTGTAAAAGTAAAAGCTGAACTCAATAGGAAAGGTACATTAGCAAAGGAACTATTTTAAGTGCTCGTTGCTTTTACTGGATAGAAGTGAAACACACTGCGGTGCCACAATCCTGAGTGGCCCTTTTAGGAAAGAAAAAAGCAACACTAAAGTGTATATTCTTGCTGTCAATACCCCACCCCCCTTTTCATCAATCTCCAGCAATTCCTGCCCATTGGACACCATCAAAATAAAAACAATGAAAGAGCAATATTGACAGCGAGTGCGTTTACAAAAAAGTACAAAATAAATGCAAACAAACTGAACCAAAAATCTTTTTTTTTTTTTTTTTAAAGTAACTATATCAGCATGTTTACATGCAAAAAGAAATCTGAAGAAAAACACAAAACGAAACCAAAAAAAAAAAAAGAACTCTAGGTCTATGGAGAAATCCTCATTGCAATCATATATAATGTACACAATGTATATAAATCCATTTTCAATAAAATTGGTCATGATATGATAAGGTCATGGGGGAGCCTGGAGCCTATCCATGGGAACTTGGAGCACAAGGTGGGTGATACACACATTCAGACCCTGGACAACTTGGAAATGCCAATCAGCCTACACACATGTCTGGAGGAAACCCCTGAAGCACGTGGAGAACACGCAAACACCACGCACACAGGGCAGAGCCGGGATTCAAACCCCCGACCCAGAGGTGCGGGTCAAACGTGCTAACCATTAAGCCACTGTGCCCTGTACACAATGTATAGTTGAGCGCAAGTGTTTGCAAACTAGACCAAAATAACAAACACAAAGAAGTTTAGTATGTAGCAACAACAGATGTTATACTTTTCAAATGTTCCTGCATTATCAGTAACAAAAATGGCCAAGCAGTGTATACTAATAGTGTTAATATTATTAATAGTGAATTTAAAAAAAAATCAGTTTACAAACATTTACATTGCTGTGATATAAATATTCTCTAATAGCTTATAAAAACGTATCCAATCTTCTTCCTCTGCACAGACTTCCGAGCCAAGCCGGGTTCAACTCGTAAATGTTCGGAATAAGTGAATGGGTTCAATAAACTGTAAAATGCCCATCATAATTTGTGCCTCTAAAACTTACTCCCCAGTAATCAATTATTTGCAACAATAGAATATACAGTACAGTATTATACTGCCGAGTTGCTTAGTATGGCAGTCAAGTGAATGTGGACCTTTTTTGTATCTCACACAACACAACAACTTCATTGTGTTGACAGTTTTAAAGTTGTGATGATCTTCCTGAGTTATAAAGATTGAGATATGTGAATAACATATTGTCATAAGTTCTGATAGGTTTATGACAGAAGTGAAGTATACTAACTGCAAATATTCAGCTATAAAACACTTCACCCATATCTCCCACCTTTTCAAAGTTCACATACTCCCTCGGAAGGCCTCAGTAGTTTGCCATCCAAACACGTATCATTTACTGTTTGATGAACGTCGTGCTTTTGTAATCTTTCTGGAGTACAGGTTTGGATGTGGACAGTTTACTTGGCCACAGCTTCAGCTGCCCTGCTCAGAGGAAGTGTTCACATGATACTCATGACTCAGAGGAAACTCACATGCACTGAGTGGCTTGTTTTACACTTGGGTTGGTTACACGGCAACTATGCTGTGCAAACATGTCGCGGGATTTCTCCTCTCTGCTCAACAGTCTGGTCAGAAATGGTGGAATGTTATTAACTTTTACCTGCGTTTCATTGCTTTGACTGCAGGAAACAGGACAATTGCTTCCAGCTATTGAGGAAGCAGTGAGCAGTATGCAGTGAAGAAACTGGATTATAACTGTCTCAGAGGAAGTCACACACCCAGGACCTCAGGAACACCCCAAATGTTTATAGATATTGCATTCAGTCTCAATTGAATTAAAAGACTTCCCACTTCAGCAGTCTGTCTCCACTGAATTATTATATACACATACACAGATTTTTATAGAGAGCAGGTACAAGGTATAAAAAGACACAAAACATAGAATGACTGTCATTCTTCATTGATACAGTTTCACCAAAACCATATAAACAGACGTATGCATGTACACACACACACACACACACACACACACACACACACTTTCTTGTAGTGTTTCAAAACGGGGAAAATGACACTCAACAAATTTCAATATTTCAATTCATTGATGAGACGCTGTGTGGTGATGTACAGTTGAGTGCAAATGTTTGCCAAACATAGGGCAATACGATGAGTACAAGCAATTTTAATAATTAAAAAAATCAAAATGACATCAGTTCTATCACGTTTACATTTCTGAATGCAATGTAAATATTATTCAGTAACTTGTTTGCCCACTCTTTTCCTTTATAACTGGATCCAACCTTTTTTGTCTTCAGGTCCTCATCAGGCTTCGAATCCTTACAGATGTAATTTTCACACACATTCTTCTTGACATCTAGGGTGGCATGGTGGTGCAGCAGGTATAGTGTTGCCACCTCACAGCTCCAGGGTACCTGGTTTGATCCTGATCCTGGGTTTGGGCTCACTGCTTATACATGTTCTTCCTATCTCGATCTCTGGTTTCCTCCCAACTCCCAAAAAACCTGCCAGTAGGTGGATCGGTTACACTAAATTACCCTGAGGCATGAAAGTCTGTGCGCATGGTGCCCTGAGATGAACTGGTGTCCCATTCAGGGTGTATACTTGGATGGAATCATGCCCAGTGTTCCCAGTACAGGCTCTGCATCCACCCTGACCAGGATAAAATGGTAACTGAAAGTGAGTGTGCAATCTCTGTTCTAACTCAAATGGCTTCAGTCTCTGCTTAGTTTTCATGAAATACCTCTGCCAGATGGTTTTTAAAAAATACACAGGGTCAAAGGCAGCCTGGAGCCTATCCCAGGGAACTCAGGGTACAAGGTGGGGGACACCCTGGACGTGGTGCCAACCCATCATAGGGCACAATCGCACACACATTCACACACCGCGGACCATATTGAAATGCCAATCGACGCATATCTTTGGACTGGGTGAGGAAACCAGACTACGTGGAGGAAACCGCTGAAGCACAGGGAAAACTCGCAAGTTCTGCGCACACAGAGCGGCGGTTAAAAACCATTTCAACTAGTTCAAATCCCAGCACTACCAACCTACCACTACTGTGCAGTTGAGGGCAAGACCAATAATGGTAATGGTTTTAATGGTTAGCTGATGGTTTGTAATAGTATTTGTACTATAAACTACTAGAATTTCTGTGATGGTTTCTGTAGTTGTTGTTTTTTTTTTAATGTTATGTTTGTTTGTTCCAGCAGTTGGGTGTCAGTCAAATGCAGTCAATGTCTTCATTTTCGCTGTGTTTCCGATTGTTACAGTATATACACCACAGTTTCACAGAAATGTAGCTTTTTGAACCATAAATCCGTATGTTGTACATTTTTTTTTGCTCCAACCCGTTTTGTTCATTAGCAACACGAGTAGCCTGTATAACTGTGACCTGAAGTAATATGCTAACACTTGCTCCCTGTTCACTTCTTCTTCTTTACTCTAGTTACACTTCTCTGGCTCTTGTGCTGGGTTTATGAGTCAGAAACAACGCGTGCTATTCTCGGTTCAGTTATTTTAGAAAGTTTATCTCCATATGGGAAGCAGCCAGCTCTTGGTGCGTGTTAGCCGGCCGTGTTTCCCTCTCAGTGTTTCTGCGCCCACCCACTCTCATGTGAGAGTGTGAGTGTGTGTGTTACAGTGTGTCCCGTTTAGCTTGCCTACTCTCTGTATCTGCTCCAGCCACTACATGGGGAAGGACAGGCAGCTGAGAGGCGGCATTACCGAGTAGTGTATATGTACACAAGCCCGTGGTGGGGATTGTTGTGTGTTAAAGAAATCACCGCGGCGGTGAACACACTCGCGTCTCACTCTCAGAGCCTACATTAGCTGAGAAACTAGTCGGGAATGGCTTCGTCTCCTTGTGGCGGTGGTGGCAACTTTGAATGCAGACTCGAAATCAAAACTCGGTCGGTGGAGCAAACCCTCATCCCTCTCGTGTCTCAGGTGAGTTTTGTGTCCGAGCGGCCGGTTCCTGAGCGTAAAGTAAACAAACCAGTTAGGGGGAGAAAAAAAAGTCAGAGGTCCTTCTGTCTATCTCTCTCACGGACTGGTATTATTCACCCTGCGTTTATGTAAAGAAAGTTTACGTATTAGTTGCTTGATCCGGATTGTTTTTTTTTTGTTTGTTTGTTTAAAAACGCGACTAAATGAAACACAAAGCGGCTTGATTGTAGTCATTTAGCGTCGCGTTGTCGCGGAGTGAGACTGTGGGAACTCAACCGCACCTCTGCTCAGGGGTCTGGCAAACAGTCTGACGCCGGACAAATCATCGCTTGTGTTCACATGTAACCGTTTTATCTCCGTGTTATTTGCGTCCCTGTGTGTGTAGTGTAGTGTAGTGTAGTGTAGTGTAATACACTCCGGATTAGAAAGCACAGTACTCGTGTTTCAGTTCACTGCTGTGCGCGCGCGCACTTCTCCCTCCGCGCAACGAACTTGCACGGCTTACTGCAACCGCTTCACACTGCACCGGTTCCCCATGGGCTCTGCTTCTGAAGGGTAGGGGTCGTCCTTCCTAAAGGAGTTAGGACTTGGAACATTTTCTCAAAACATAAACCTCATGTTATAGGGGCAAACCAACGAACCTTTTTAAAGGATGGAAGCTTGTTTTCTAATAGAAATATTGAAGGTAGAGCCTTTTTTTTTTTTTGACTGAATGATGACACCACTTGTGTTTTAATGCTCAAAGTGCACCTGAAATCAAAAGGGTTGTTTCATCGTTTTGTAGAACTCTAAGAACAGGACACCAATATGGACTCTTAGGAAATGGACACCGATATGTTAGTAGCCTATTTTAACACTAATTTTGGAGAGATTCTTGTTTTTATTGTATGGTTAATCGCTTCCAGGCAAAAGAGAGAGAAATATTTTGATGATTCATCCTGTACTAGTCTTCCATCAATTTTCCGAAACGCTTATTCTACACAGGTTCACGGGGAGTCTGGAGACTATCCCAGGGAACTTAGGGCACAAGGCAGGGGACACCCTGGACAAGGTGCCAATCCATCCTAGGGGACAATTGCACACACGTTCACACACAATGGATGATTTGGAAATGCCAATCAATCTACAACGCATGTCTTTGGACTGGGGGAGGATATCAGAGTACCCGGAGGAAACCCTCGAAGCATGGGGAGAATGTGCAAAATCCACGCACACTGGGCGGAGGAGGGATTCGAACCCCCAACCCCGGACGTGCTAACCACTGTGCCTTGTGCTAGTCTTGTGATCATCCAGTTGAATGCTTTATAGAATGGATATGTCCCACACCCCTGGGGGATGTGTATTGTACTTACAGCTCGTTAGCAGCAGACAGGGTTGGTCTGTGCATCTTCCTGCGCAATATTGCCTTTCCCAACCGTACCTTGGCTGAGGAAAAAAAATGTTGATTAGTTAGAGTTGGTTAGAGTTTGTCGAAATACTTTAATGGGTTCATATCCAGACCGCGGTCTGCCCTTTAATATAGAGAATAGGGCATCACCAAAATCTTTACGGACAGTAGGGAAAGCAAAATCTTTAAGGGTTCTCCAGATGGTCGAACTATAGAACCATTGTAAGCTGCCAAAAGGAACCTTTTCTCGTAGTGCAAGGCAAACTCTGTATTATACACTATAAATAGGTTAACATGATTGTTTTCTTACTACTTTTACAAAATTGTGCAAATGAGCTGCTTTGTGGTTTGACAGCACTGCTAAAACAGTCTTGCTTCATGTTTGAAATGGCGTCGTACTCTATATTCTCTGCAAATGCTAAAGTGCACACTATGTATTCCCTCACCTCTAGGGTACATAATTTGGACACTAACCTATTGCTATGCCTTGTGGGATTTCATAAGTGCACTGGATGCTCCGCGTTACGTTTTCACATGAGAATACAAAATGGCATAACTCCCAGAATGGCACATTATGTAGTGGATAGTGTGGTTTCAACAAGATGTACAGCTTGGTGCTTGAGTTACTTGCCCATGTGACTCTGTAAAGGTCATTAGCATTGATGGTGAGTGTGATGGGGAGAAAAGGTCATCGATAGGAGGCTTGCCAATCGTCTATTCACTTACCACAAGAAAGGAGGAACCCTTTCAGTGTTTCAGAGCTTTGTGAGCCCAGACAATAAGGTTGGCCTAATCATAACCCTCCCCCTTCCTAGGGATTTTGGTCTGTTCCTTGGAGCTCATTTCAAATGTATGTTTGCAGAGCTACAATAAGAGAGCGCTAAAAACCAGTAACCACCTGTGCATACACAATAATGCATACACAAAAATGAATTTCTGCAGAATGAAAGGGAATGGATGATGCATCATTATTGTAACATTATCTGTAGGTCACATTACAGAAATTCTCCGAACTGCTAGATCACCAGCAATAAACACAAGCTGAGACAGACTGCTTATTCATGAAGCGTTTGGTTAAAAGTGTGTGTCTGTGCTTAATAGTAAATACCCAGCTTGTGGTTGAAGGTTTGTGAGCAAAACAGTTGTTTTCCTTCTTCGTGTAATTGTAATAAGTTTTCTTCAGTCAACCGTTTCTTTTTTTGAGGCTCCCTACAGTGAAATAAATAAATAAATAATAAAAAAAATATATATAGCAGCGGTAGCGATTTCATCCCAGGCAATGAGTAAATAATCTGTGTAAATACAAGAGCAAGTGTCACGGTTCAGCGTAGATGCTGTGACGCTGTCTGAGTGTGTGAGGGAGGTGCACTGATAAACCAGGGAGGAAATGAAGTGAGAAGTATGTGTGTGTTTGCTCATTTGGAGGGATGTGCTGTTCGTGCTGATCTTCTCCCCCTGTGTTATCAGCCTCACTCCCCGGCTGTGTAATAATCATACCTTTAGACTCTGAGAACACACGCTCGACCAGATTTGCTTTCCTGCCTGCTTCAGCTTCACATCTGTGCTAGATCATCGCCAACGCCCGTGTTTATTGCATAAAAGTCAAATCTGTGATTAAATCAGGACACCTTTTGTAATATTTGGTGATGCTCTCATTTACTTTCATAAAAGTGCTGCTCAAAAGAGAAACCCTGGTTTCTATGGTGCCCCAGGATCTTTTAAAGAGATAAAATATATATATATATATATATATATATATAAAATCATATTATCCAAGTAAGCAGGATAAGGAGTCTCTACTTTCTTGTCAATCATGTCTTCTGTCATATCGATGCCCTCTCACCCCTCTCACCTCCCAGCCCCTAAAGCTTACACTAATAATAGTTCTTTTCCACTCAACAGCACTGGTCAAATGCAAACCCCATACTATCATACTGAAGATTCTTAAGCCAGAAGATAAAACGGGTGGATAAATCAGTAGCCCATGTGCCAGGGACAAGATGATTACATGTCTGGACTATTACATTAAAAAAAAATGATGTTTAAACAGAAGATAGAGAGCAGTGCACCTGGATGATGTAACTATTGAATGATGTAAGTCACTTGTTGTGAATCCTACTTGTCTGTTGCATTACACAAATACTGGCTTTTATTAGGTGGATTAATTAGCTTGCATGGATGATATTCACTCTTTTCAAAATGAGGAACATGCAGGTATTTGGAAACACTGACAAAGTAAAGTTTGGCTTAACACATAGTGACCTTAACACTCGGGCAAATTTTTCCCCAAAAATTTCCACCAACTTGCTGACTTTTTGTCGAGGATGCAAACACGATGTGCTTTTTTTTTTTTTTTTTCTTTTTCTTTTTTTCTCCTGACTTTAAAAACATAATGACTACGTGGCCTATGTGGGCAATAATACGCTTGACTAGCTGACTAGCCTGTCATACTGTATTACATTATGCCAGCTAAGATTTTTTCAGCCTAATCCATTAGGTTTGGTGACCCAAACGTGGGACTGGACTACACTTTAGAGCTTTCTCTTGCCTGGTGGACTAGTTAAGGAATTTATTATTTGTCCATCCCTGACAGAAGGGTGACCAAATTCAGCCTGTCAATGACTACGTTTACATGGACAGCAATAATCTAATTATTGACCTTAATCTGAGTAAGATAATAATATGATTATGGTGTTTACATGAGGCGCTTTTAGAATACTCCTGTCATGTACCCGTTTTACATGTTCTAGAACATAATTAGATTAACGGCACACGTCATTACGTCACCGCGTCACGCCGTCCGACGTCCCTCCAGAATTTCACGTATCAACATACAGTTCGTCTTCGTCATGGCACCGTATACAGTTTTGGGTGTTTTTATTTTTATTTTTTTATTTTAACGAATGCTTTAAGTGCAGTTAATTATTTGTCATGCTGTACGTGCTAATAGACAACCGCTTGAAGCGGTGGGTGTGTCCCAAATCGCGTACTTACCGTCTATATAGTAGCCGAGATACATGTATTTGTCCCCACTACAGGCCTATAGTAGGAAAGTATGCGATTTGGGACACAGCCGAACTCTCTTGTTCGCCGTAAAACTGCCGTGTGTGATCGCGTCCTGTCGCAAAATGCGGTGAAAACTCCCACACGACGTTCATAATGTGATTAAGGTGTGTACATGTCCGTAATACACGTCCATAATGCGACTAAAGCAGGAGTACTCCACCTGTCTTAATTAGATTATTGCTTACTTCGATTATGACCTTAATTAGATTAAGGTAAGTAAAAATTGCTGTTTACATGGTAGTTTCTTAATTAGAGTACGGTCTTAATCGGATTAAGAGTGGATTATTGTTGTCCATGTAAACGCAGCTAATTTGAAGGATTGGAGGGAATTTGCTGAGACCGGTGCGAAAATGCTGTAACGTTCACGTGTTCTAGCTGTACTTGTGCTTTGTTTGTTTTTTTCTATAGATATTTGTCCAAATTTTTTATTTTTTTCCCCCTCTCTTTGCATTTGGCCTGCCATCCACATAAAAACTAAGTTTTTTGGTTGTACTAAGCTTTTTTTTTTTGGATGGGGGGGAAAAAACAGGTAGAAAAAAAAAAACTTCGGAATGTCAACTCTCACCTTTGTCAACCTGTGATAAATGTGCTAGCACTTGGATTATCATAGCTGCTGACAAGGATGTTACTTTGTGGTCTGCGTTCTCTTATTTGATAACCAGACACAAGAATATGATATGCACTGGACTGCTGCACCGCTCTAGCTGGACAAACCGCACTGCAGTGTAGCTTTTAAATAAGACTCCGGTGAACACTGTGTAATTAAATGTATCCTTAAGCAGTAGTTTCATTTCATCATTAGTTGACGCATATGAATCCCTGTGTTTGTCGTTTTTTCCATTTTCGAACTTTTGGCCATTTAATGCTTTTGCATATTTAGCTGTTTCTACCACATGATACACACGCTCTTAACGTTATTCTTGAGGCATCTGATGTAACAGTTCGACATACTTCTGTTTTCATATTATTGACGGGATGTTTTTCAAAAACAGAGGGGTAAAAAGGTCCGGGCTGAGAAGGGAACGAGACGACTCACTGAAGGACGGGACTCTGTATGTTTTTAAATTTTGAGTTTAAAAAACAGTTAGCTTTACCTTACATCGCCCAAAATCACTTGACTGTCGCTTTAAATAGCTTTCGTACCGCCAGTATTTTTGCGATCACAGAAACGAATGCAAACTCAAGAAAACGCTGCAATATTTGGAGGAGCTAGCAATTTTTCAAAATTACCGCAGATTGGGCCAAGGAGCGTCATGTGACATCATCACAATGTGCATCCAGCCAAAACCCTCGTTCATTCACGTGCGTCACACACTGCCGAAAGACTAAAAGGTCTCATTTACCAACAAACATCACTGTGAAGGACTGCAAAACAATTTTGTACAGTTGCAATTTCACCAAGTCAAGTAGTTTTCTGCCAAAAAAAAAAAAAAAAAAAGCACAAAATCTCTGCAAGTTGCATCGCAAACAATCACAAAACGAACTCCATGAAATCCTGTAGGGACTGACTAGAGCACTCTCGCATCTGGAACGCAATTGTTCAGCCTGCATTACAAACAGATTTGTTTTTTCCCCCTGCCAATCACTTCCTTCTGACCATTTGAAACATCCACAACTTCTATTAGTCTATAGTGACTCTGACTAACTCTCAAGACTTTCCCTCTGTGAATATCAGTCTAGCTCGCTGTGCCTGTGTTGCACGACCTCAGATCTTAAGCCAGGACAGGACTTATGAAGGTTCTGCTGAGTCTTTTGATCTGATCAGCCCAGTTTTGAAATCCTGTGAAAAGAACGGCTCATTATTACATATTTGTGCTGGCTCCGTCTTTTGTTTCTGCCAAGCTGAGCACTTTTTCCCCTCCCCAAAAAATACAAAAAAAAAAATTTTACAGCTATAATTGGACTGAGAGTTCTTTTCTCTTTCTCACGTTATGTTGAGTGTTCATGCTTTTGTGAATTCTGTGCCTCTCGCACTTCCGTAATCTAAACCATTATTAGGTTGTGAAAGTGTGGGAGTTTGTGCGGGTATTCAGTCGAGCACACAATCTGACAAATGCAAAGTCTCAGTTACACAGTAAAGGGGATCTTTTTCTCAAAGTAGCTTACACAAAAGTTCTTCTAACGTACCACTGTGCGCTCTTGGCAGGGAGGCATTTTTGATATTTCAGTTAAATACAGAATGTAAAATTTCTTTAATGGTAAGGTGATTACAGGTTGTAGGAATGACAGCAGGACAGATCTGTGAACTAACCGCAGAAAGGATAAACAGAGTGCTAACTATAGCGATGGCGCTGATGAAAATCTGAGCTCTGTGTGTAAAACACGTGGGATTACAAGGCGAAATACTTTCCGTTCCAGTGCTGGAACAACGTAGTTGTTGTGTATGGCGTATAGACGTGTTGGATGTGAGCTGTGTGTGTGCTATTCTCCTCTTCGTTGAATTTACTTATTCAGCAAAGCCAGAGATGATAAAATCTACAGCCGACTACAACCCAGCCATCCGTGTACCGGCTTACATAGTGAATTACATAGGGACACGGGTTAATCGGGCATTTTCAGACATGCACTGCAGACAGAAGTAAAGTTCTGTCTGTGTGAATGTTAGTTTTCTGGACACCAGATCCCACGAGCACTGCGTTATGTAGCACAATAGGAAATATTGTTTATCCATGTGTCGTACATTCGGCACATCACTGTCTTGGCAGTTCCCACAGAGGCATGTGTTAGCATCTATTGTTGAAGCAGTCAATTTGTGTTCTGGCCAACGAATGACTACATCCTTTTCCCTTAATTTTTTTCTTTTCAGCAGCTGCCAAGAAAGCAGTTGCATTGTCACTATAAAAGGCAATGAAAAATGAAAAGGCAATATGGATCTGTTGCCCTTTCCTCACTGATAGAGCCTAACTATAATGCATAGCTTCTAGAATGGTGTATCTCCACAATGTGCCGACTGTTCGCTGTTTGCTTTACAGAAAAAGGCTACACATATATATGCGAATATTGTATATACAAATATTGTAAATACACATATATTATTACATATGAATGCAAATATTTTGTCATGTCATATTTATTCATTTTAGCCAATTATTGACTATTAACACTTCTATTCTTTCTAGATTTTTCTTCTTTATAAAAACATCATTAGTACAGTGGTGGCTTGGTGTTTAAGGCTCTGGGTTACTGATCGGAAGGTCGGGGGTTCAAGCCCCAGCACTGCCAAGCTGCCACTGTTGGGCCCTTGAGCAAGGCCCTTAACCCTCTCTGCTCCAGGGGGCGCCGTATCATGGCCGGCCCTGCGCTCTGACCCCAGCTTCCTGACAGGCTGGCGTATGCGAAGAAAAGAATTTCACTGTGCTCTACTGTATATGTGGCCAATAAAGACTCATTATTAATATTTTGCGTAATTTTTTTTTTCAACAGTATGTTTTAATTAAAATCGGTGTTGGTGCTTAAATTCAGATGCACAGTTTTTGCATTTTTAATGCGTATTCTTATCTTAAATACGACAAATATTCGAAGTTCGAGGAATAAAGATGTGTCGCACAACCATAAAATGTGTTCTGTTTGAGCTTAGCGCTAAACCAAATGAAAAGTTTTGTTTTGCCAAAGTTTTTTTTGGTTTAAAAAAAAAAAAAAAAATTTTTCTGGTTGTTGAACCTTCTTGTCCATCGAGCTATAAATAAAAAATCTGAGCTACTGATTTATCCACCCCTGATCATACTACAGCTCTGATTAAGATACCATCCTGCCTGATGACAGGTCGTAGGCCCCTTTAACAGAAATACAGCCTGGAGCTCTTCCAATGTGACAAATGATATATATATAAAAAAAAAACTGACCAAACACGTTATACTCCTGAATCAATCAGAGACCTGAATCAGGAAAGTCATGCCCTGAAGGCCTGGATCCATGTTGCTTAGAAAAGCCTCTATAATTTATACCAGGCATTCATGAGAGCAAAAGATCCTTTCTTACAAACTTGTCTTCAGTGATACTCTCATGGTGGCGATGCTGCTGAAAACTAAAATCAAAGTTCTCATAGTCTTCTTGGCAAAAATGTTATATATCTGGTATATACATTACATTACATTAGCTACTGCTTTAGTATCATCAGTTAGTTTTCTGGGCAAAACAAGGGACTGGGCAGCACATTGGAAGGCTAGCTAATGAATTTATGATTTGCCCACCCATGGTGATGACCCTGTCCTTCCTGCTTTTGTGCCATGGCAAAAATCTCCGGGAAATCGCAGTATCCCATTGAGTAGGTCTTCTGTTTGCTAGCTCATAGCTGATTGTGATCATGGGCCTGCATGGTAAATACTGCGGGACAATAAAGTTTTCCGAGGGCACAAGTTATCTGCTCTCAGTGTGCCCCCAGTTTTTTCATTCTGCTTCACCACCTTTATTTACTCCCTGACATTTCAACTCATCACTGTTTACATATCATTTGTTAACAAGACAGGAAAATAAAGAGAATGGACAGGCATGCAGACTATTCATTTGTATCATTCTACAGTGTACACTGGCACAGAAACCGTGCTTGGCTGCAGTTGCTGGGCTCGTGGAATGTGAGGAGTTTGTGACGAATACCCCACTTACCTTACCAGTAATTACAAAAGCCTCGTTATTCTCCTGCCAAGGAGGCAGATAGAAATATAGAACGGCTGATGCACGTCCTCAGTACACACTAAGGATGAAACAGTACATAAACCTCTGTGTTTTTTTGCTCCGTTTAATCTCTTTAATTGAACCTTATCTGGTAAATAATAAAACAATCTGGCTGATTTAATTTTGGTTCCTTATACAGGTGTAGCATTGGGGTGAAAATAGACTTTCTGGTTCACTCCCAGAAATAAGTGCGCTTTTTTTTTTTTTTTTTTTTGGTATCCTAAAACAAAATATTTACATTTATTCATTTAGCAGACGCTTTTATCCAAAGTGACTTACAAATGAGGAAATACAAGCAAAAATATCTACGTTCACAGCAAATACCAAATCACCCGGTTATCTCTATATCTTCAGGCAGTTTAGATTATCAGCACTTTCTCATGCAGTTCAAGATCTTCTTGCTGATACAACATCCCCAGAAATGGAACACACACATTTAGATCTTGGGGGGGAGGGAGTGTTAATCTGTGTCTCTGCTGTAACCAGATTACTAATACTAAACTTGGTTGAATAACCCTGAAAGAAGGTTTTCAAAGAACCATTATGCCTAAGAGTGTAGGTCCTGGTAAAAAAAAAAGAAAAAGAAAAAAAAAGAGGTCAATATCTTCTCCAAAATTTGTTGATTTTCTTTGTATAGATGCATTTCAGTTTTTAAAGACGTAACGTCCTTCACCTTTCTAGTCATTTTGTCATATCTCGTTTGGTTCGTTTTCTGCATTTAAGGATTACTTCTTTCCGATGTTGGACTATTGATGGTGTTTCTGCAATACGTGATCAGGTTTAAACCATATTTAAAGTTACAGGATTAAGTAATATTGAGTCTTTAACAGAATTTGCTTCATAGGTAGGAGTTGTTTTAACACGGGATGTGCGGGTGACAGACCAGTGCTTTGGTCCAGCATGAAGTATTGAGTATACTGCGAATAAATTCATCCCGTGGCTTTTTTTTTTGTTTTGTTTTTTTTTTTCTTCAAAATTTGCGATGCAACTCGTGGATTTTGTCGTGCTTTTGTTCGGAAAACTTAGCCAAATTTCAATCGCACAACACTCTTTTGCATGGACTTTCCCAGTGGTTTGTTGGTAGATGAGACGTTTTAGCTGGACCGTTCGGCACACGGGAATCAAAGAGGGCTTTGGCTGAACGCGCGTTCTGATGACATCACGTGACGCGTCTTGACCCGAATCCGCGGAAATTTAGAAAAATCGCAAGCACCTGCGAATATTGTGGAGTTTGCTTGTTAATTTCTGCGATCGCAAAATCGGGAAATCCTGGAGGGGCTGCTTAGAGATCAGTTTACACAAACAGCTTGGTTGAAAAAAGTACGTTCATGCGTATGGCCTTGACTACACCGCTACAGAATATATAATATTACAACCGGCTGTGAAGGTCTTGGTGGATTTCTTGCTCTTATGTTACTTGAGTTCCAAATGAGTTTCATTAAACCTACACACATGGGTCAGAGCCTCAGGTGATACAGAAAAGTCTTTTCTGTAGACCATTTTTTTTTCCTTCTCAGAGCTTGAAAGTTAGCTTTTTAGAGCTGTATTTTAAAAGAAAGTTAATTGAGTTCTTCAGAAGACCCTTCATCATGCAGTAGTTGAGATGATTGATCTCTTTAACTTTTGAAGTGATCCCATTGGACTGCACCCTCTAATTATGTCTCGTCATGCGGAGTTCATCTTGAGATGGTTGAGTTGAGTGTCCGGCAGATATTAGAAGAATCGAAGAATAAGAACTAAGTAGAAATGCATGTATGAAGGTGTCTTGTATTTCAGTTAGAATTTGTATTGTATTGCGTGTATTGCATTGTGTCGTTCGTATAACACACAAGATTTGTTGAAAGTCGTATTTTGCGTGCCACAGCCATAAAATTAGGAGGAGGCCAGGTAAATAAAAATTCAGCATGAAAAATTCAGTTTCAGCATGGAATCGTGGAACCATTTGCTTTCTCTGTTTATGTCTCAATGCTTCCTGCTTAAGTCCGATCTAAAAGCTACCCCTTGTGGTAATTAGTTCCATCAGTCTTGTCACACTTGGGCCGACGGGATTAGCCTTGTGCATCGCTCTGCTGGCCGTATAAGCACGGGTAATGCAAATTCTAAATAATGCTAACATTAGCCATGCACTCTGGAGCTTTGGGTTCCCCAATCCACCTCATGAATATTGATTACTGGCTCTCAGAGTAGGGCCCAGCTAGCTGCCAGGAGGCTTTGGATGGGAATCTCTCATGCCTGACTGTCTCCATGCCAGTATCTGGTGTTTTTTTTTAAATTTATTTTATTTTTTCTTTTTAAATCTCCGTAGCAGTGGCTGGCTTGACTGGAAGACATTCTGTCTGCTGTCATAAACTTTTCAGAGACACACAGGTAGTGAAATTTTGCTTGGACAGGACAGCTGGTTTTGCAGATTTAGGCCCTCTTGGTGCCATGGACACGAGCTGCTGATGAGTTAGAATGAGACAGTTTTACTTCCACTAATGACTTGAGATTATTCTATATTCCCACTGACACAATTAGCTCATTTTACCTTTTATTGTTTATACTCAAATAGTGATCACACCAGAGATGTTCACAAATCACTTTATGCAAATCTGAGCTGAGTCTGGAGGCCCGGAGCTGCAAGTCTGGGTCGAATCTCGAACCCCTGGGCCACCAGCTCTGAGTCGAGGCTCAGAGCAACAGATTTTGAGTTGAGCCACGAATCTATGATCTGCAAGTCTGTGTCATGCCCGGAGTCTCTGAGACGCTAGTCTGAGTTGAGACTGGAATCTCTGAGTCGAGTCTGAACTATCTGAGCTGTGAGGTCCCGTCGGCTCATGAGTATTTAGTCATGAAATTTAATTAACGTTCAAATCCCGGTAGCATTGTATTGCGAATGAGTAGAACCGTGCTGTAGAATTAATAGGGAGTACACTGCAGTGCACGGTGTATGAAGTACCGCCTTAGTCCTGTTTAATATCCGAAATAATCAAATATCTGAATTGCACTGGCATTTAATGTGCCGTTAATAGGAACAGTTAATAGAAACCGTTCAAGCTGGTAACATGTTGAATAAATGTTACTCTGTGTGTGTGTGTGTGTGTGTGTGTGTGTGTGTGTGTGTGTGATGTGGTTTGCAGACCACGGTGTGGTCACAACATTCCTGTGTGAGGATCATGTTACGTTAAGGAAGTCGCATGTGTCTGTGTGGCCAGGGGATGTCTTCATTAAAAGGGAGAAAGGATCAGGGTCATAGGTTAACCCTTAAGGGCTAAGATCTGGAACATTCTCCATTTCACTGTACCGTGTGACTTATTGCCTACAGGCTTAAACTTCTAAGCACTGTAAATACACTCTGTATTCTGCCAGTAAATGATGCTTGTGCCTCTTTAGTGTAGTCTCAATAACTTTGAAGTAAGTGATGCCTTTTTAACGAGCCTTTTGTGGAGACTGAAAGAAGAATAAAAAGGTTCGCCTGGGGTAGGAATGGAGCTTTGGACATGTGACATTGCTCTGGGCTTGGTAAGACCTTAAACACTGCTGGACACTAATCATATATACACCTGAAAAATGGTCTCATCAAGCTGATTATAGCTTCCCATTCTGTCAGTTTCAATATCTCATTCTCTCAGTTTTCCATTTTCCTTAACAAACAAGGCCACTGTGAGACAGCCTTCTGTCCGTTGTAATCAATTGCTCAAAATAATGAACAGGAAGACAGTATGGAGATCGAACGGAATGGAAGCAACATTTTTGGTTGAGAATATCCTGCTTAAAATATGTTCTTAATGATTAGATTAGGGAAGGAAGATTGATCGGGCAATTGCTATCGTAAATACTAGATTTGTTAGCCAGTGTTATTTCTTTTAGTCCTTCAGGACACTATATGTGATTTTTTTTTTCATGCACTAGAATAACGTGTCATAAGTCTAGCATTTAAAAAAAAAAAAAAAAACTGATGCAGATGAAACAATCCGACATTGCATTTAGAAATTTTGATATTAACCGGTTCACGATTACGCACAATTAAAATGGAAAACCATGGGGGACTTTACAGTAAAATGATGTTGTAGAAGCCTGCTAGACAAGGTGAGGTGGTAGTTGGCCATTGCTGCTTGCCTCCTGTCACTTCCTGTGAAATGAGGACCAGTTCAGCTGAAACCTGGCCTGATTGTGAAGATCGATCAGCAAGAGCGACAGTCACGTTGGGTTAAAAACGTGAACGAAATAGTGTTCTGTTGCCTGTGTGAATTGGCATCTAAGTAAAAACACTATGCCACTATTAGCCAATCCAGTGGACAGAAAATTACAGCACAAGATTTATTCAGCCCTAACCAGTGTTGAAAATGTGAGAGGGCAGTGAGTGCAAAATCCCAGCACTGCCAACCTGCCACTGCTGGGCCCTTGATCAAGGCCCTTAACCCTCAACTGCTCAGTTGTATAAATGAGAGAAATGTAAGTCGCTCCGGAAAAGGGCATCTGCCAAACGCTGTAAAAGTAAATGAGAGAAGACGAGGTATAAAACCAGATTTATTCCCCCACGAACTACAAGATTTGCTCCAGAATAAAACACCACAAATGATCGTCCTCCCCACCAACAATCTTAATCCGTGGAACCTCCAATTTTGCACAGTATCTCATTAACCAACATGACTTCGGAATGAAACCAATGCATTGGACGTCATGATCAGAGTCAGTGGTCTCGCCACACTACAGGATTTGTAAATATTGAACATGTTTACTATTTTAAATCTGGACTGGATCGGAGGGGTTAAGACTGGATTTTACACACTTTACACCAGTAATAGTTTAAGGTTTGTTTAAAAATTGACACCTTTTGTGGGAGTAATTTAGCTTGAGAATTAACCTGATTGCATAAAAGGCCGTGCAGTCAAGCAGGTACTTTTGAGATTTTGAGGATTTCTGTGCTCTCAGCTTCCAAAAGAGTGAAGAAAAGATGATTATCGTTTTTCTTTCTTCCTTTTTTATTTATTTATTTATTTTTTATGTCTTGCTGCACTCTTCTTTTAGGTGATAACGACTCTGGAAAATAATTCTACAGCGAATTTATACTCTAACCATACATTAGAAGGAAATCGGAGTACAGGCCGTGTTGCCGTGCTTTGCAGAAAGAGAGAAACTCGGACTCTCAGAACACGTTCGTTGATTTGGCAAACAGGAGACGTGAACATGGCTGAAACGTTTATTTATCCCTTACGGAATCACTCTTTCAGTGAAATCCATTTAACAAAGTTTTTTTTTTTTTTTTTTTGCTTGTATAAGGTTATATAAGGACGCTCATCACTTCTAGTTTGTCTGTTGTTCCTCAGAGTTTTTATAGCTGCATTAAAAAACAGCAAGCTCTTTGTAAACGACCAGTTTCCCAGAGAGAAGGTGGAACGTATGGCTTAACTGCTGCTACACCCACCGAGTGGAGTCCGATAAAACAAACCCATGGCCTCTTGGGAAAACTAAGGCACAGTATATAAACACACGTCATGTGTGCGTACGGATGTGGGGTTTTTATATTGTATACGCAGAGTATCGAATATTATACAGCAACTGCAGAGACTGGACAGAAATGGCTTTATGGCGTTATTTAAAAGCTATAAGAGAATTCTTGTTGGTTAGATACAATTTCATAAGACCGCAACATCCAATTATCGAACAGTTAGTGCAATGAAACATACTTCTTAAATGTCCTCACTTTGTTTCCATGCGTTTTCATTCAGGTAGACCTCCGTTCTGTAGCCATGCGATAAACCGCAAATGCTAACCGATTAGATGCCGAGCTTCACCGATAACGATAACTGAGGAGCTTTACAGCTGGGTTTTCTTCCATTTTCCTCCACGAACAAAGTCTGTCCATTCCAATTGTTTTGGGTCAAATCAGAGTGCTGTTTCCATACTTTCACCTCTTTTAACAAATTCTACTTCATCACCTTTCATTTCCCGATGTTCACCCAAGAGTCCTGCTCTCATCCACAGAAGTGAGAGGTCAAATCGGAGGGCTCTTTTCACCGTTCATCAATCAGGACAGGTGATGGAGCATAACAGCTGAAAAGAGTGGCAAAAGCATAACGCGTCCTCAAGGTCCCTCAGCGTTCTTCTGTAACACTGTTTAACAGAGACAGTCTGTGCTCTTTCGCACACGCTGTAGTGAGTCACCGCTGAACAATCCGGTCCAGCAATATGTTCTCGCTCAGAAATCATCCACAGTATGATTATATATATATATATATATATATATATACTCAAACACATACCTTATACCTTATTCACACAGTCATACTCCTTTCACTCTAATCTCCATAGAAACTGTTCTGTGCAAAATAGAAACTCTTCGAATTAGAAGATGTACTGAATAAGCAGCTAGCAGGACTGAATGTGAAGACAGTTACGCTGTAATGCTTATCCATTAGTAATTAGTCTATTGCTATAGACAAGACGCATCAGTGTCTACATTTATATCAATGTCGTTGTTTTGTTTCACTCTGGCACTCCACTGACTCCAAACAGATGAAACATCTGTTTTGAACTTGAAGCAGAGAATAAACGTGTACTTCTCTGTCCAGTTGTCTTGTTACGTCAACGTTTTGATCATTTTTTTCTTTTGTTTAACAAGCCGTGTCGTTACTTCACTAATTAGGCAATTCGTTTCAATTTACCCTGAAGTCAGAGTGAGGTTTGTGCCAGTCCCATGTCTTTTGAAAAGTTCGCATTTTTAGTTTGGAAGACTACCAAATCCATACAGAGTGTGTTTAAGAGATATCAAGTACTTGAGTGAACGAATACGTTTATTAAAGTGGAACAAGAGGCTTTGAGTGAATGAGTACAGCAGTGTCGTGTAACTAATTCTTCATTCATGTAGCTTAATGACAGCTCGTCACATTACATTCAAAAGCTCCTGAAGGCTTCGTTAACTGTTTTTTAAAAATTTTTTATTATTATTATTACTTTTAAATTAGGAGATTGTGATTTATTTTAAACTAATCAATGTTCTCGGCATACATTTATTTATTATGTTTACGTTCTGCTCCGTAGTTTAGTGCAGAAGTTTTGTGCATACCTGTAGGACAAAACGAAGAAGACATTTTAATTCATGGTAAACGTTTCTCATTGTCTCATGGACGTCCCTTCTTTATTTCTTCATTAGGGTATGATGAGAGATTGATAATGAAACCTAAAAAACAAAATAACCCAGGACGTCAGTCCAGAATTTGGTATAAATATTCCCTAGTAGCCCTTGCCTTCATGACTGCCTTCAACATTTTTCATATCTTCCGAACAACTTTTGGTTTCTCTCAGAATTAAAATTCACCTTCATTATTTATATAATATAAAAACAATATACACTGCTGCCAGAAAAAAATACACTTCTGCCAGATTTCTTGGCCATTCTTTTCTTTTTTCTTTAACCTACAGTATTTGTTTTTTATCCTGGGGGGGAAAAAAAACCCTGTTTGAAATGTTGCCTTGTTACAGGGTATAGTCAGTTCTTCTTCTTTCAGCTTATTTTAACAGTATTGTTGACCTGTGGTGTAGATTTGATTCAGCACTGGTCCTAGATGACCAACTCATGAAGTATGAAGTCTGAAGTCATGACCTGGCTGTGTTTAAATGGAGTATAACTGTTATAAGATGCATATAGATGGTCAACTCTAGCTGTATAGTCGTCCAGATTTCAGTTTGTCAAAACTATGATATTTGGGCCTGGCAGTCCGTGAGGTTTAGAGGAGGAAAAAAATGGCACTATTGGGACAGAAGGCTCTCTAGTATTGAAAGCCCTAAATTCGCAAGGTTGAGACTACTACACTGAGGGAGGCCTTGTACTAACAGGAAGATGTGTTTGTAGCCTTCATGTTAACCAATGGGTGGTCAAGATGTGCCATGGAAGAATGACAGGCTAGATAATTGGCTACAGATGATTGGAACCAAGCAGTGCAAAACCTGAAGGTTATGGAGTTTGAATTCTTGTCATTCATCATACTTGCGCAAGTTGGTGAGAAGAAACTTGAAACTTTATGGTGCTTCATGTCCTGTCAGCTGTAATGTCATCTCTCGTACTGTATGACATGCACTTCTTTTAACAAACGTCTGTAGTTATGCGAGTTTAGAAAATAGCTTTATTGTTCCAGGCGGTTTACCGGCTTTCCAGTGTCACATTGCCAACTTTCCTGTCTGTCCTTGGTCATCAGTAATCAAGCTTGGTGAGGATCTGAACTCTTTGAAAGGAGGTATTGTACTCCATTGAACGTACTCGATGAAAAGAAAGTGTGTAGGAGTTGAGGCACGGAACGAGTATGCAACCTTCAAGAAGTCAGTACTGCGGAGGACACACACAGCTTAGTTAAACCTTAAAGGGGAACTGCAACAAAACTTGGCAGCGCCTGTGTGAATGCTCTCCAGTTTCTTTATGCGTCCCATACTCACTGGTAGAGTACAGAGTGGTAACTGGTGTAGAAGCCTTAAGTGGATAAAAACCGGGTGCCGGACACCTTGATATCTCTCTGCTCCCTGGTACTCGCTTATTCCGTACACAAAACTCGCTAATCATTTGGGCACGGTTAGCCTGGTATTCACAGAGATCTCTTTTCCTTTCCTCCATGCAGTCATACATGTTAATGATGAGGTCAGTCTGCGATAAATCACCGTGGATTAGGGCACTGCTTCTATGCTGGTAAAACTCACTGATGTGATATACCGCACTAGTTTGACTCGACCGCTATAAAGGATTTCTGCAAAGGTTTGATAAGATCGAGCTTTTCCCTGTCGTATCCTGTTACTCCCTTGCATTTCATGTTACTTTTAGAATGCAGTGGCTCAATGTTCTTTAGGATTTCAACTAGAGATGCACCGATACGAAATTTCTCAGCCGATACCGATAACCGATTATTCAGAGTGATCTCGGTCGATACCGATACCGGTAGTTCTGCCTTTTATGCCTTCTTTTAAATTAATAATGATTCATTTAAAAGAATTTCTTAAAGAAATGCAAATGAAAATAAAAACTTTAAGTTGCTCAAAACTTTTGTGTGAAAGTTGAAAATCTGCAAAATGCTAGCGTTTTTTTGTTCTTTGCACTGTAGGCAGTGCTACCATGTTGTAATGACATCACAGCATAACACTTATGGGCTCATCAGAAATTCTGGCTTTCCAAGTGGGAATTGTGAGTTTGGAGAGCCATTTAAACAGATGTTTTGCACTTTAAGCTGAAATACTTCTGAGCTCCAACTTGGTCATAAATTGAATGATCGGCTGAGCATTTCTATTTGTGAATGATTTGACTAAAGGGTCCCCCCTTTATTTGGTATTTGAAAGGTTTTTTGTAAGATTTTTGATCAAAATGTAAAGTTTTTTTGTTTTGTTTTGTTACAAAAACAAAAGTGAAAAAAAAGCGCCATTTTCTGTTGATGTTGCATGAAGGCTCTAATGCTGAATGTACACTACACCAGTATGTTAGTGTGTTAATTTTGGGGATTACCGGCTATATCTCCACTTCTCTTTGCAGAACAGACCGTCTTCGCTGCCTGCATCTCCCCAACCAATCCTTTCTCCACATTTACTATTTACTCTCGTTTTCTTTTCTTGTTTCCTCAGACAAGCACATATTGACCTGATGGACAGGTCTTGCATTTTTTTTTTTCATGGGAAAGCATGGTTTTAGGGATCAGGCACTTTTTGGGATATTGGGCTCTCTCCAGGTGAAATTTCATGTTTGTATCTGTGAACACTTGTATAGTTTGCGTACCACAGCATAATGTGTATGTATGTATGTATGTATGTATGGAGAACCCAGACTTCCCAATGTCACGAATTCAGCATTTCTGTGCAAGCCTGTCGACGACAGTCAGATTCTGACAGAGCAGCACTTTGTTTCTTGGGCAGAAGTTTGGAAATGCACAGCTACACCTAAACGTTAATCACATTTGGGGCCTCAGCCTGACGTCATGCTTAGTGACATATAAAGTGTCAGGAATGCATCCAAAAGCTGAGCCCATCCATGTCGAGCCTAAAGACCTAAACATAATGAAAGCACTGTGTGTTGAAGTATGATGGTCATGCAGTAATTTTCAAGGTAGAAAACACATAGCTTTAGCCTTAGCTAACTCTGGGCTCCTCCTCTTTATTCACATCCATTCAGCAAGTGTTAAACTGGTGGGATTATATTTTATACCAGTGAATTTTTAGGCATATACATATATTCTGGATTGCAATATCATGGCCATGCATTGGTGAGACTCCTGGAATCCTTCAGCCAGGCCATGTGATCTCATCACAGGCCCCATGGTTTGATTTAACAAAGTTGTGCATGTGTAGGAGGAGCAGGAGGAGCAGGATAGCTCCTGACCTCGACCTGCGTGAACGATCCTTGTGGAATCTCTGAGGGCTCATTAACAATTAGCGAAGAGAAAGCTGTGTTGACTGAGAAGGGAAAACACACGTGGCTAGGTTGTGATTAGGAACAAAAGAGCCCTGTGTTTTAATGAGACCTCACATGGGAGCACTTTCAGAGCTTTAAAGCCCCCCCCCCAACCCCCCCCCCCCATTTTCTCCACCAAAAAAAAAAAAAAAAGCTCTAGATAGAAAAATTCAAGGATTTCCCAGCATACATGTCAAGGGGAACATTTCCTGGTATTGCATGGAACTAGAGTTTGTACTCTCAGGTCTTCTGTTAAAAGTAAATTCAGGGTATAAAGGAGTGCTCAAACAATGTGCCTCGTTTTATCAAGCTGGATTCAAATAACTTTATTGTAAATGGAGACAGTTTTAAACCAGGGATGACTAACATTAAACCAAATGTGAAACAATCATGGGGAAGATCAACAGGTGCTTCATGTAAATATGGTGTTCATGATTGTAGTGACGCTGTGGAGGGGTTTATCTTGTTGCTATGATGCTAGGTGATGTGTGCACTAGCTGAGGCTGAAACAACTGAGCAATGTTCCACCAGTCACAAGGACTGACAGGAAAGGAGATTAGACTGGGCATCTGTCCAGCACCTTATCTAATCTTTGTGATGTACAATGTGGGCTACAACAGTTAGGATTGTTGTTTTAACTACTGCTGTGGGCCAAGGGAATGGACCTGTTTTAACATTTTAGTGTAGACTGTATAAAAACCTTGTGTGTTTTTTTTATTTTTCCTTTTGAATTAGTAATCTTATTTGTGCCTTTTTATTTATTAGGATACGTCTTCACTGATTCGCAAACATAATGAGTTTTCATAACCTTTATCCTTTTCACTATTTCAGTCCGTTGTGAAACAAAAGTAGAGATATTGGTTCTACCGCTTGCAAAAAAAACAATCCCCTTAGAGAAGTTCTTTATTGCCTTGATTGTTCAGACGGCGTTCAGACTTCTTAAACGTAGGAATTCCAACATGCCTGGCTCTCCGTTATAATAAAACGACTGACTATGCTTTTTAAAACATTTCCCAGAATTACCTTTCCAAAAGCTCATTAGCGTAAGGGGTTTGGATTGTGCATCTAATTGCTCATTTAAAAAATTCTGTCAGCTTTTAGTGTGTGTGCCCATTTCCACCTCCATGCTTATGAATAGATACGATGTACCCTGATCATCATCCCCCCCCCCTCCCACAAATGTAAACTCAAACAGCCTGAACATGTACAATATGTGACCTCAGTATGGAAGATAAATGCAGGGAATGCATTGCTTACTGGCCACATTACAAAGTGCCAGAGGGTGAAGAGAGATATTACTTTACTGCCCATCGACCATGGCATGCCAGGGGCTCTTGTACAGCTTGTGTCCTGCCTGACCTGGCACGCCGTGCCTGTTCCACCGTCTGATCTTAATTATCTGCCTTTCTTCAGGCTGGACGCAGACTAGCACACTTAACATCATCTAATCTGGGCTGTGGAGACAATATGGTCCCGCTATTAAAATGTGTACTCAGCATGAACTCGCTTCGCTTCCCAGCCCGCCTGCCCTCCCCCTTGAACGATCTTATTTTTGCATCAGATTGCTGAGGATGAGGCGTAAGGGTAATGAGGTTTCTTCCTTAAAGACATTAAAAGCCAGGGAGCATGGCTCATTGAAAAGTGCAAGGCACAATGTCACCTCTTGCTGGGATTGTGCTGCATGTTGCTAAATGTCCATCTGTGTGGGTGATGAGTATAATGAGAGAGCATTATGGCGTCTGCTTGCTTTATGAGCTTCTCCCCCTCCATTCTCTAACCTAGCATGTCATTGAAAGAGAATGCATGGCATTGGCAGGCACCGACTGCCTCTGGAACAAAGTGATCAGATGTGACATGGTTCCCTACAAAGGGAGATGAAATTGGGACCTTTTCATTTCGGGCTCTGACCGCACACGATGCCGAATGTCTCTTGTAGTTTATATACACGAGATTTTATTAAATCATTTGACACTATCATATACATGTATGTCTGCCTTAGGAGGAGGAAGATGATTCTGTATTCATCAGCATAAAAAATGTAAACACGTACTACCATATCTGAAAATTAGGAAGACACCAATCCCATTTTTGATACAATACCGATCTCACAGCTCTGAATATGAGCCAATATCCTATACTTATCCAGTACCAACATCTTGGTACCGTAGCAACTTGCTGCGATATTCTGTTGCGGGAAAAAGACACGTAGAACAAAGTGTGTCATATGTTCAGTGCAGTAATCTGCCAGTTGCGCATCGGTCACGTATGTCGAAGAGGGTTGATAGCACTTTCCTTTGAGTGTGTTACACCGTCCTGTGATGCAGCACGTGTAACAGTCTGAAAAGGTGCGTTTGTCTTCACCGTCCCCGGTTGGTAGTTGTCATGTGATAGGAGAGGGTTAGCTGGTGGAAGGGAATTGAATCAAAAAATCCTAAAGTAAGAAAATCCCATTTTGATATATTCACAGCAGGCGTGGATAAATTATCGAGCCCACTGGGCAAGTGGACGCTCCATTGTGCTGCCCAGTCCCCGTAACCTCACTGACTCTCCTTCAAAATGGTAGCTAACATAATGTAATAACATATGGCCAGGTAGTTACATGCATCAATACACATCGAGAACTGCACTGTAGTACATATGTAGTGTATATATGGCCAAAAGTTTGTGGACACCTGGCGATCACACCCATATACTGTATGTGGTTCTTCCCTAAACTGTTGCCACAGACTTGGAAGCACACATTTGTATAGAATGTCTTTGTATGCTGTAGAATGAAAGTGGAACTAAGAGGCCCAAACATGCTTCAGCATGACAATGCCCCTGTGCACAAAGCAAGCTCAGTGAAGACCGGGTTTGCCGAGGTTGGTTTGGAAGAACTTGAGTTAACCTGCTCAGAGTCCCGTCCTATGAGATTTTGGTGTTCTTTCTTTCATGCTTAAAGCCCCATGCACTACAGAGTTAGTATCCTGTATATTTCTTCATCCTTCCCGTAATGCGGTAAATCTATTCAGTGTGTCTTTGTGCATCACTAAATGCAGTGAGTTGTATTTTACGAGGATGATGACGCATGAAGATGAGCAAATAACGAGTAAAAATGGGCAATCTTTGAACAGCAATCAGACATGGACATGATTGATTGATTCGGAATGCCTTCTTAGGATATTACAAATATGAACGTGATGTGCTCCTTTTATCTTTCATAGACTTTTTCTCAAGTACCTTTTAAATATCCCTTCTCTAGCAGAATGATTTGTATCTGAACCCCTTGAGCTTGATTAAATCCTATACCATCAGTCCTGCAAACATGCACACAAACTCATTTTTTTTTTTTAGCCGAATGATAGAAGACTGATATGGATGCAGCCAGCAGCTCTATTGTTCCACTTCCTTTCAAACCCAACCCGTCAGGAACCCTGGGAGATGCTGCCAAGTGCTTCTGCTTTTATTCTTCTGATTTGGAGACAGATTATCTTCCATTTCTAAAGCACGGGCTTCTTTTATCTCTCTAGTAGATGTTCGGTTTGGTGACGCATGCAGAGCTGGTGTGGATCGCACTTGTGTTTGTAATGAGGTGGTTTATAAGAATCTCTCTGCTACTGTGTGTGTGTGTGTGTGTGTGTGTGTGTGTGTGGCACTGGCATTGAAAGAGTTTAAAAATGTGGTTAGAATATTGTGAAATTACAGTCATTGTGTTTATTTTGAAGAAAAATCCTTGGAAATATTCAAAGTGAAGTGAACAGAAGCTGCTTTTCTTTCATGTGGAAATTTCTAGAGGACGCTGATAAAGCAGGACCACAGGATGAGCATGTTCATACCTTACAGGATAAAACCCACACTTCAGGATAAATTGCTTCCTTCAAACCAGTTGCTTTTGTTTTGCAACACCGCAGTTTCAAATTTTATAAGATGTACATTTTTTTTTTTTAAGCGTTATGATATGACACTTAGATGGATTATATTTTCAGAGAGGATGTTGGGTTCAAGAAAAACTTTATCTAACTTATCAATTAGCAAACAGACACACACACACACACACACACACACACAGTGCTCTTCTTACCACAGCTGGAATAGTTTTCTGCTACACCACACAATTCGATCCATCTGACTGCTCCGCTTCACCATTAGCAGATGATTACTTAACATATCTGATGTCCTTTAATAACCCAAACAAGCTTTATGTTCTAGAAACCTCTTAGTATGAATCTAGATATATGGACATTTTAACAATTACAGTCATGTTTTACTGCCTAAGTATAAAAATAAATTACCATTGTGAATTACATTTAGACCCATAAACCAAAAATGATCTCGTGACCCTGCCTCATTAACTACAGGCCTCACGGTTTCAGCGAAAGACTTCTTTCACTGGCTTAGTAAGGAATAAAAGACAACAGGTGTGCTTGTATAGGATCGTAATCGATGAGTGGTTCCTTAATTTCTGCCGTTATAGAGCGTTTATAGACTGCCATTGGAGCCACCATTATAGAGGGTTTATAGATGGCTGCTGCTGCTGCCGTTATAGAGCGTTTATAGACTGCCATTGGAGCCACCATTATAGAGCGTTTATAGACTGCCATTGGAGCCACCATTATAGAGGGTTTATAGATGGCTGCCGCTGCTGCCGTTATAGGGCGTTTATAGACTGCCATTGGAGCCACCATTATAGAGCATTTATAGACTGCCGTTGGAGCCGCCATTATAGAGCGTTTATAGATGGCCGCCGCTGCTGCCGTTATAGAGCGTTTATAGACTGCCATTGGAGCCACCATTATAGAGCATTTATAGACTGCCGTCGGAGCCGCCATTATAGAGCGTTTATAGATGGCCGCCGCTGCTGCCGTTGTAGAGCGTTTATAGACTGCCGTCGGAGCCGCCATTATAGAGCGTTTATAGATGGCCGGCGCTGCTGCCATTATAGAGCGTTTATAGACTGCCGTCGGAGCCGCCATTATAGAGCGTTTATAGATGGCCGCCGCTGCTGCCGTTATAGAGCGTTTATAGACTGCCGTCGGAGCCGCCATTATAGAGCATTTATAGATGGCCGCCACTGCTGCCGTTGTAGAGCGTTTATAGACTGCCGTCGGAGCCGCCATTATAGAGCGTTTATAGATGGCCGCCGCTGCTGCCGTTATAGAGCGTTTATAGACTGCCATTGGAGCCACCATTATAGAGCATTTATAGACTGCCGTTGGAGCCGCCATTATAGAGCGTTTATAGATGGCCGCCGCTGCTGCTGTTGTAGAGCGTTTATAGACTGCCGTCGGAGCCGCCATTATAGAGCGTTTATAGATGGCCGGCGCTGCTGCCATTATAGAGCGTTTATAGACTGCCGTCGGAGCCGCCATTATAGAGCGTTTATAGATGGCCGCCGCTGCTGCCGTTATAGAGCGTTTATAGACTGCCGTCGGAGCCGCCATTATAGAGCATTTATAGATGGCCGCCACTGCTGCCGTTGTAGAGCGTTTATAGACTGCCGTCGGAGCCGCCATTATAGAGCGTTTATAGATGGCCGCCGCTGCTGCCGTTATAGAGCGTTTATAGACTGCCGTCGGAGCCGCCATTATAGAGCGTTTATAGATGGCCGCCGCTGCTGCCGTTATAGAGCGTTTATAGACTGCCGTCGGAGCCGCCATTATAGAGCGTTTATAGATGGCCGCCGCTGCTGCCGTTATAGAGCGTTTATAGACTGCCGTCGGAGCCGCCATTATAGAGCGTTTATAGATGGCTGCCGCTGCTGCCGTTATAGAGCGTTTATAGACTGCCGTCGGAGCCGCCATTATAGAGGGTTTATAGATGGCCGCCGCTGCTGCCGTTATAGAGCGTTTATAGACTGCCGTCGGAGCCGCCATTATAGAGCGTTTATAGACTGCCGTCGGAGCCGCCATTATAGAGGGTTTATAGATGGCCGCCGCTGCTGCCGTTATAGAGCGTTTATAGACTGCCGTCGGAGCCGCCATTATAGAGGGTTTATAGATGGCCGCCGCTGCTGCCGTTATAGAGCGTTTATAGACTGCCGTCGGAGCCGCCATTATAGAGCGTTTATAGATGGCTGCCGCTGCTGCCGTTATAGAGCGTTTATAGACTGCCGTCGGAGCCGCCATTATAGAGGGTTTATAGATGGCCGCCGCTGCTGCCGTTATAGAGCGTTTATAGACTGCCGTCGGAGCCGCCATTATAGAGCGTTTATAGACTGCCGTCGGAGCCGCCATTATAGAGGGTTTATAGATGGCCGCCGCTGCTGCCGTTATAGAGCGTTTATAGACTGCCGTCGGAGCCGCCATTATAGAGGGTTTATAGATGGCCGCCGCTGCTGCCGTTATAGAGCGTTTATAGACTGCCGTCGGAGCCGCCATTATAGAGCGTTTATAGACTGCCGTCGGAGCCGCCATTATAGAGGGTTTATAGATGGCCGCCGCTGCTGCCGTTATAGAGCGTTTATAGACTGCCGTCGGAGCCGCCATTATAGAGCGTTTATAGATGGCCGCCGCTGCTGCCGTTATAGAGCGTTTATAGACTGCCGTCGGAGCCGCCATTATAGAGCATTTATAGACTGCTGTCGGAGCCGCCATTATAGAGCGTTTATAGATGGCCACCACTGCTGCCGTTATAGACCGTTTATAGACTGCTGTCGGAGCCGCCATTATAGAGCGTTTATAGATGGATGCTGCCGTTAAGAGCATTTTTAGACGGCTGCCGCTGCCGTCGGAGCCGTGGTTATAGAGCATTTATAGACGGCTGACACTGCTGCCGTTATAGAGCGTTTATAGACGGCCACCGCTGCCGTCGGAGCCGCCGTTATAGAGCGTTTATGGACTGCCGTTTATAGACTGTTGTATGTTAGAGCAGAATATATGTATGTATGTATATATTACAATATTATATAGTAATACATGTAGCAATATTTTATTCAGTTTATTCCTTCAGCATCAGTCAGATGTTTACTCGGTTATCGGCAGGTTCTAACCAGCTTAGTTATCAGCATCTGTAAAATCCACTATCGGCCGACCTCCAGTTGGTTATTCTACTTGTTTTTTGGTTTTTGCTTTTAAACACGGATGATAAGGTTTGAGTGCAGTTTGCCTTAGTTGTTGCGCTACCCCAAATTCACACTGGACGTGTTGCATAAGCATCATGGCTGAATTGTAGGATCTGTGAGTAGTGACTCTCCATTTAATCCGCACCACACACACGCGTTCCGACACAACAGCGCACTTCATTTTCATCAGGATATACTAATGTCTTATATATGAGTGTTACTGAAACATGGGGGACGGGGACAGCTGAAGTTGTGTCATTATGACATGGCTGATGTGGCAACATAGTTTGAATCCCAACAATACCTCAGCCATCTACGGCTAGGTGTCAAGAGAGCTGTGCTGCCTCTGTGACGTACTCTCTCTCCCCTGTCAATCACGATGACACTGTCCAATCATGGCCGTCTCCGAGCTCATCTCTGTGGAAGCGGGTAGATTGAAGGGTATTTTATTAGATTAAAACTTGTTCAAATGGAAGCGTGACTGCGGTCTGGTATGAGCATGCTTTGTATTGAAAAATTCCTGATACATCCACAGGGACTTGTGTACATCGCAAATATGGATGAATTCCAATCTAGACAATGAGCATTTAAAATGCTTCAAATAAAATGGATGGTTTATTTGTATGTAACTGGCCACGGTGACATCCCCTCATATCCATCCTCAAATCAAACGCTCTGATTGAGTTTTGTGTAAAATAGATGACAAATGAACACACTTGGCCATTTCTGTAGTGTACATTAGCCAGAACCGTTCACAAATATGTGTTTGGAGTCGGAGAAAACCTTGTCCGAGCCCTGATTTTTGATGAACCTGTAGATGTGTGGTTTTAAATGGCACAATGCCGGTGAGAGTGATGTTTGTCTCCAGCACTCCGTCACAGCACTGAATCAATATCCGTTTCACGACCCTCCTGTTTACACAGCCTTGCTAGCCATGTGCTACTCCATCCACAGGAAGTCATGGGTGTTATGCGCCCCCACCCCACACACACGCGCACACATACTCTCGCTCGCTCGCACACTCTCTCTCTCTCTCTCTCTGTCTCTCTCACACACACACACTCATTCACTCACACACTCCCTCACTCACTCACTCTCTCTCACACTCTCTCACACACACACACACACATTCACTCACTCTCTCTCTCTCTCTCTCTCTCACACACACACACACACACACACACACAGACACACAATGTTTTCACACAAGCACCTCACATCCACCCACTTTCAGTTTCTCATGTAAACACACATGCCCTCTTAAACAGGATGTGCACAGGGCCGCTAATTGAGGTGATGAACCTTGTCATTTTGTTCTAGAGCTTTACAGCCAGAACAGCACTAATAACACTAATAATGCACCCCCCCCCCCCCCCCAAGTAAACTTGTGGGAGGGGATTCTGTAATTAAAGGTGTTGGTGCTATACAATAGGAATACAGCTAACAGGAGCAACAAGGCTATGGCTAGTGTACAAGCTAATACGCAAATCATTCAGGGATTGTCTTTTGAGAATGAAACTTTAAGGTACAAAATTCGTGTTAATAATCCGAAATACGTTTGTGACTTGATATTTTTTGTGCTTGCCTGACCAGTTCTTGAACGGAAACCTCCCTTTAAAATGATATGGAATCCACGCATTTGACAAACGTGCTCGATACATTTTCCTTTGAGGTTTAGTGTAACAGAATTCCTTTAAATGCTTACCAGACTAGCTAAATCACTCAGCAGGACTTGGTGATAAAATAACAACTGTGCAGTGCAGTCAGCGGGGAAAAAAAACAAAACCGTCACTGGGTTTGAATTTTGGGAAACGGCTAAAAAAAAACAAAACAAAAAAAACCTGTTCAAGTTTTTCTACATATAATATACTTTGACGCCTCTACTTTTATGCAGCTATAAATAAAAACACCTCGACCACGTTATCACTACACGTCTGTACAGTTATGCAATCAGCCAATCATGTGGCAGCAGCACTGTGCAGAAAATCATGCGGTTACAGGTCAAGAGTTCCAGTTAATGTTCAAATGAAGCATCAGAATGGAGGAAATATGATATCAGTGACTTTGAGCGTGGCGTGGTTGTTAGTGTCACATGGGCTTGAGCGTTTCAGGAACTGCTGACATCCTGGGATTTTTTTTTCCCCCCTCCACAACAGTCTGTTGAGTTTAAAGAGACAGGTGCGAAAAACAAAAAAACATCCAGTAAGCAGTACTTCTGTGGGTTGAATGAGAGAGGTCAGACTGGTTCGGCGTACATGCTGACCAAAACTGTACGGTTGAAGATAGGAAAAAATGTTGTCTGGACTCCGAGACTTCACATAGGCTCAGATTCCTGTTCTTGGCTGACAGAAGTGGAACCTGATGTGGTGATCTGCCTCGAGGTTCTCTGTGTTGGTTTTTTTTGGGTAGGGGTGGTGGAGTTGGGGGTATAATAGCCTTCCTGTCAGCGCGAACTTGTCTGAAGAATCCTCATTTTTTCTTCCTAGCCAAGCGTGATTTCTTCACCTGATAAATTTCAGGGGTTTGATCAAATTAGTTGCGTAGTTATGCACATAAGCCTAATCAGTTACGTTTTGTAATCCGTTACCACCTGTCAAAATGTCTGATCTGGTCACGTGTCGCAATCCGAAAGAAATCTTTATATATAGTTTTCTCTTTTGGGAGTTACCTGAATTTCAAATGCTAGAGCTTTAATTGTGATTTGGGATGTATGCAAATGAGCGGCGTATTCCAGTGTCGCCCGTCGAGGGATTTTCTTCAGCACTCCTATAGGATAATCAAGCTGACAGAAATTAACAGTTAGTCGTAATGCAGAGGGATCAGATCTCACTGAATCGAATGAAATGGAATCCCGAGAGCGTGGAGTTCCCATCCTGGGTACAAGACACTGCTGAATGGGAGAAATTAAACCCAGCTTGGTTGACAGTCTAAACCTGGCTTTGTTTTCGCTCCATAAAGCAGAGCGTGTTGTTTATATTCTTCAATGATTAACAGTCCTCTTGTTTGCAGTACAAACCAATAAGCGCATACGCCATTCACCGATAATGTAGTCGACAAATAACGGTGATGCTGATAAGTAACAAAAGCTGTTGTGATTGATTGCTAATAATCACTCCTCCCGGGTGCTCCATTATAGTGTTGTCCTGCAGTTTTGCCTCCATTACAGGTGTCCTTTCGCTCCGAGCTCCGCGCCTGCCCTTGGGGGAGCGAGGCCGGGGGGGGGACGTCAGTCTTTTAGGCGGAAATCGAAAATGGATGTGTAATGCATAATTGATAGATTTAATCCCAGCACAGAGGGAAAGACCGTTGATGTGAAAGTATTTGTCAAGCTGTGAGACTGCAGGGTTCCTAACGAATAGAAATAAAGACGGAAGACCTCCTCCTCTTTCTCTCGGACTCTCGTAAATGCCTGGTAAACACACCGGGCCTCATTTATCGAACTGGATACGAATGAATTTCTTCAAAAAGTGTTCCGAGGGGCATTTATACAAGAAACACAGACTCGCTGACGTGAACTTCGGTGGATAGGCTTCACATGTTGTTATAACTGTCATGAGGTATTGCAGTTTTGTATGCAGAGAACACTGGCAAGTTTAACTAGTCTGTTTATTTCACACACGATCGCACGCACATACAGTATTTAAAGGACTTTTTGTGAAGCACAGTCATTTAAAATGCAATCCAAAAGAAGTCCATGAATGAAGACAAATAAGGCCAGGTATTCAGTTAGGACAACAGGGACGGTGCTATATAAAAGGAGGAAGTGTTCGTTTGTGTCTATGGTTGCTGAAGTGCTGCAGTAGCTGAGCTGCATTACTGGAAGTTTTAGCTCACGCCACACCTGCGAGTTCGCTCCTGTCCGTACAGGAGCTCGTGCGGTTTTTTGTGATTGTCGCGGTCAAAAATACTTGATTTTGCGGCTGCTTTTTTTTTTTTTTTCTTTTTTCAAAATGTGCAGTGCGATTTGTTTTTTGAGGTTTTTTTTTACTTTTGTGGGTTTTATTTGGGCAGCTGTGGTTCAGGTGGTAGAGCGGGTCGTCCACTAATCGTAGGGTCGGCGGTTCGATTCCAGGCCCACGTGACTCCACATGCCGAAGTGACCTTGGGTAAGACACCGAACCCCGAGTTGCTCCCGATGGCAAGTTAGCGCCTTGCATGGCAGCTTTACTACCACTGGTGTGTGCGTGTGTGTGTGAATGGGTGAATGAGACACGGTGTAAAGCGCCTTGGATAAAAGAGCTATATAAGTGCAGACCATTTACCATTTTTATATACGGAAAACTAGTTGACTTGGTAAAATTGCAGTTTTATGAAACTGTTCTGTGCGATCTTTCTTATTGTGATGTTTGTCGGTAAATGAGATGTCACATGAATGAAGATGTCACATGATGTGTCTTGACCCAAATCTGCGGAAAGTCTGCGGTAACTTTTTTTTTTTTTTTTTTTTTTTTTTTAAATTGCAAGCTCCTCCTAATATTGCAGAGTTTTCTTGATCTTTGCATTCATTTCTGTCATCACAAAATTGGTAACTCCTGGAGGGACCGGTGCTCGTTCAAAGTTTAGTCGACATTTTGGCATTTTCCGCTCTCTCTGAGCGTTGAAGGCACCATGAAATGTAAATCAGCTGTGCCTTGAATGCTCTTGGTAATTTACAGGTGACTTGGCATTCATCAATATATACACATACAGAGAAAATCATGTTTTATCGAATCATTTATAAATTGGATTAGAATTTTATCAATTTGGTTTGGCCTATGAAAACATTTAACATCTACTAAAAGATTGATGAAATGATGACTTTATTCCCCATTCCAGATAACCACCCTGATTAATCACAAGGACAAGCTAAAGAAGACCGAGAAGACCTCGAGGGCCATCCAGAGGGTCGGCCAGGCGGTCAGCGCCGCCGTGAGCCGCTTTGTGGCTGTCGGAGAGGCCATAGCACTGGAGAACGAGGAATTAAAGGAAGAAATGGGTCACGCCTGCTTTGAGGCCAGGCGAGCAGGTTGGACCATAGTGAACCACACTACGCATTTCACAACTTCACAAACCCTTTAATTTATGCACTTTGTGTAAAGTGGAGCAATGTGCAGCTCAGCTCCCCGAGACACACAGGAAGAGGCCGTTAAGAGAAGTGGTTTGAATATTCATTGGTTTTCATGCCCTTGTTTGTATGTAATTGCGTCTGCCTGAGAAAGAGAGATCTTTTTTTTTTGTTTTTTTCTCCTATTGTGCGGGGTGAGCTCTCTAACCTTCTCTCTCACCCCGAAGAGCAGCTCTAAAAATATCTCCTCAAATGCTTCACATCTCCGTGTCTCATTCCTGATTCCTCTCAGAATAACACATGCAGCACGGCTTCTTTCCACCGTTGAAAGCGCTTTCTTGATTACTTGGTTTATTAAAAAGTTAGTAAGTGTCTGTGTTTTTTTTTTTTTTTTTTAAGATTTATGGTCAAGTCCAGAATTATTGGCACCCATCGCGCAACAATGAATAACATGCAGCGAGTAGTATTTTGAGCTTAAACGTACTGAATATACTGTAGCAGTGGTTCTGAAAGCCAGGGGGTCAAATCACACCATGCTATTATCACAGTTATTATATTTAGTATATTTAGTTCTTATAGTAATTATCCTGTTTGACTGGTCCCTTGAATTGAACGGGTTTTATTCAGACCTCAACAAGTCAAAATTAGTTAGTCTATAAATAATGCCAGCTCGGAGCATATGTGTTCTGTGGGTGGAAAATACAGCAAGATAAAACTCTATATGGCTTTAATGTTCGTGAAATGAATCCGTATCGAGTGGGTCAGTGAGATTTATTTAACTCTTAAAGCGGTCCTTGGTTACCAAAAGTTTGGGAAACACTAGTACAGGTGCATCTGAAAAAAATTTAGAATATCATGGAAAAGTCCCTTTTTTTCCCCCGTAATTTAATTCAAAACGTGGAACTTTTCATATATTCTAGATTCAATACACATAAAGTGAAATATTTCAAGGCTTTTTTTTCTTTTTCTTTTTTTTTTTCTTTTTTTTTTTTTAAATCTCGATGATTACAGCTTACAGCTCATGGAAATCCAAAATCCCGTGTCTCAAAATATTCGAATAAAGAATTTATAATACTGAAATTTCGACCTGAGAGAGCTCTGATCAGCCAATTAACTCAAAATACATGCGAAGGTTTCCTGAGCCTTTAATCATTTTTATTAATTAAAGATGTTCAAGGTAAATAAGTAAAAAAAAAAAAAAATGGGTTATGTTTATTTAATGCATTTTTGTTCATTCTTATGTAGAGTGCCAGAATTTCTGGAGTTGACTATACAGAGCTCCACCCAAAGGTTTTTATTTATTTATTTATTTATTAATTATTATTATTATTATTATTTTGCAAATAGGTTACCAAAGAAAGGAGAAAATTAGTTAGCCCTTTAAAAAGTAAACCAGCACCTAGAAGTTGTACATTTGGTAAGACAAATTGTAAGTTTGGAAAGGATTTTTTTTCCCCCCTCAAACAACATAAGAAGACACACTCCAGTTATTTCATGTTCCTCTGTTAGACTGCGTTCAGCCGATGGTAATCCACAGAATGATGCTGGTCTACAGTAAATAAACAGAGTGATCAGCTGCTCCCAGTAACTCCCAGTGAGCGAGACCTGCACAGCGCTGGGATTAGTGTGGACTTGGGGGTTAGCAGCTCATTCCCCACAGCGCTGAGACATGCAGTCATGCGTCTAATCCTGCCGCTCATTCTCCTGGCTACTCACACGGAATGAGCAGAAGTGTCACACTAAATCCAGTGGAGCACATGGGAAATCTCTGAAGTTCCTCTCTGGGGAAAAAAAATCAGAAATTAGAGGTGTAGAACAGGATAAAAGCTCAGTGGTGAGGCTGTGCATTAAAAAAGGAAAGTAGAGCGGGAAGAACGGGGAGACTTGGACTGGATAAAATCGATGGTGGTTGCGCATCTAGAAGGTCAGAAACAGTGCTTTGCATATGTATTCACACCCTGCTCATTTTGTACTGTTGCAATGTGCCGTATTTTTCCATGTTTGAGCTTTGTGAGATGTTTAAACTCAAGGATTTTGTGGTATTTTTTTTTAAAATTTATTTTAAAACCCTGATTTATAATTATCCCGGACTTATTTTGATAACTCATAACGCTATACTCCAGGGCAAAAAAAAAATGGGTCCAAGTCCAAAAAGGCAAAATATTATGATTTTAATGGTCTTAACAACAAATCATTGGTCAGGAAATTAAAACAAATAGAATTAAACAAATCGATAAAATAACGTAGTATGGGACAACCTTTCCCTTTGATTTCTTCTCTTCGATACAGACAGCTTTTTTTTTTTTTGTACTTTATTTAATTTAATTTTATTTTTATTTGCTTTTATTATCCCCAACAGTTCACTGCAGCAAAAGTAAACGAGCAAATGGTGGCACAAGAGGTCTCAGGAGTGCATTTAATTAATCCCTGTTCATTTTCGAATGAATGATTTGTCGTTAAGACCGTTAAAAGCTTCATCTTTTGCCATTTTGGGCGTGGCCCATTATTTCAGGTCATGTTCCCTAACAAGTCCTACAGTGTATTTATATTGAGATTAACACGACAAAATGTGGAAAAAGTTCAAGGGGGCGAATACTTATGCACTGTATTAAAAAAAAATGAAAACTATTCTATACACTCGTAAGTGAAACCTGAAGGAACATTGGATGTTATTTTGGAAATCTGCTTTGCTCGACTGTTATATTTTTAGTCCTAAAGGGACACTGTGTTAGAAGAAGTGGACTTTGTTCTATTTTTTTTTCTGTCGCAAAAGTCCATGCAGTGGACGTTTCTTGAAAACGTTGATGCTGGTGTTTAACGAATGCGGTCATCCGAGCGCGGTGTAAACAATCGGCTAGTTCGCAGCTCTGGGTGAAAGCGCTCGTTAAATAGTGGACAACTTGTATTAATGTAGTGAGCTGCAGGCGACTTTAAAGAGCATGGGCACTGCGCTCCTGTTCCTTCACCCTCTGGAGCTTCTCTCTGAACACACCGCCTCAGGCTCTGTCCCTTTACAGCAGTGTTACAGGCGCTCCAGCCGTTCACACGAGCACCCGAGGCTCTTCTTTTCTCCTGCAGAGGGTATTCTGTCTTGAGCTTTTACAGAGGCCTTCTCTTCAGAGTTCTGGCAAAAGACAGCGGTAAGAAATCCCACCTGACGCAGGAATGCATCAGTATGGCAGAGAACAACGGAGTGCTCCTAGCACAGGAATTAGACGGATTAATAAGAGTAAGAGAGCGCATGCTGGCAGGCTGATTTGGCCCATATTGCAGAATCGTTTTGCACGGGCGGACTGAATGCTGGATTTCTGGCTGTGAACCAGCTGCCGGATGCAATCAGAGCTTTAGTGTGATGTGTCTTTTGGAGAGCAAACTAGAACAAATCTACAGAAATTATGCAGAAATTATGCTTTCACCCCAAAAAACGCTCTCCAAACAGATGTCTCTATTTTTCAGTCTCACTCACTCACATCTTTCAGCCTTTCCGTTTCGGTATTTATTATTATTATTATTATTATTATTATTATTATTATTATTTTATCCTGGTATTTCTCAACATATTTTTTGGGAATACCAGCTCTCTTTTGTGGCACGGATCATATCAACCTTATGATGCTCCATATGCCAAGCAGCGCCAGGAACAAACATGGCAGCCGTCTCATCCTGCACATCTGGGCAGGGTCGTGCCTCCTGGGTAGTTAAGAGGATGCACAGATGATTGCCTGCTGCTCACACACAATCGCGAGAACCTGTGCAGCAGAACAATGAAAACAGTCGTATCTTATTATCTCTCAGCTTGCTTAAAAGGGTAGTCAGGTTTTCTTTGGTAACAATTGCCAGATTTCTCCTTCCTCCTGTTCTGGAGAATCTGGTCTTTGTGGTGTCCCAGGATCTGTAGACTAGTAGGAAAAAAACTGACAGAAAAGTGTGCATGTATTTTGTTGTGAGTTGTGTCAGCTATAGGTCACACGTAGAAGCGTCTCATGGATGCAGAGCCAAACTGACCTGGATGTATTTAAGATTTTAGATTAGATTAGAGGGGAAAAAAAAAGGGACAGGGAAGAGAAAAGGAAGGTCAGTTTGCTAGGGAACCGTAATGGTAATGAGTACATTTACTTGTAGTGGTATAATCCCGGTGTCCTGGTGAAATTCCCCAATTGGCCCTTCTCTGTCACGGCCCCCTAATAATCCCCTTCTCAGAATTGGCAACATCACTCTCTCCTCTCCACTAATAGCTGGTGTGTGCCGGGCGTTCTGGTACACCATCGCTGCCGTCGCATCATCCAGGTGGATGCTACACACTAGTGGTGGTTGAGGAGATCCCCCACCCCCTCCTCCACCCACCAATAAAATGTAAAGTGCGTGGAGTGTCTAGAAAAGCGCTATATAAATGTAAGGAATTATTCATTATTATTGTAAACGAAATGGTCTGAAAGAATGGTAATAATTCATTAACATGCAGTTGGACGGAAACTTCACCCGGAAACACATTCGATCTGTTTATGTTAAAATATTTGTGATGCAATGCCACGTCATTGAGAAATCCAACGTAGAAATATTGGACGCAGCAAACACTGGACTCAAAAGCGGCATCGCTCTCTTTAGATAGAGATAAAGTGAGGAATACATCCCACTGCCACCATTATCAGCAGCATTGTGGGTAATGGAGGAAACCATGAAAACAGCCAAGATGTTGACGAAATAAGTTCAGGGTGGATTTGTCTTTAAATTAAGGAATAATCTGATTTACAAAATCATATTATGTTGCTTACATACAATCAGATAAGTGCAAAGATCAGATAACTAACTGGGGATGAGTTTTCTTAAATCACCACAGCACAAAGATTAAATGATTAAAAGATAGAGCGAGCATCACACTGAACTCGCTCGCTCTCTCTCTCTCGCTCGCTCGCTCTCTCTCTGTCTAGTGCTACCACTTAAGGCTAATCTTAATCTACCTTATTTTGAGAAGATTAGTGTGTTTTGTAAATGCACTCTGTGACTGAACGTTGTGTGTGTGTAGCTTGAATTTGTTGTTTTTAAGATTTTGTGTTTATTCTTATGTTGTATGATCATGCAAGATTTGTGTATCTCCACCTTCAATTAGGGGCCCTCATAAAATACTGTATATTAGATCAAGTAATACTGTATATTAGACAACATGGTTATGTGTGTGACCGTGTAGTTGTGTGTGTGTGTGTGTGTGTGGTAGGCACAGCTATAGCGCAGCTGACGGACGTGTGTAGCGTCGAGGCGAGCGAGGCCGATGGTCGCAGCACTGTGTTCAGTGACAGGATGGGCATGGTGAAAGCAGCTCGCATGCTCCTCTCCTCCGTCACCAAAGTGCTGGTGCTCGCAGATCGCATCGTCATCAAGCAGATCATCAGTTCCCGCAACAAAGTAAGTACACACTATCACCTCACCGATCGACACACACACACACACACACACACACACCCTTTCATCTTCTCTCTGAAGAATATACACAGTTCTTCGAATCACTCATTATTGTGAACCCATTATTGTGAACTCAGGAGTAACACACACACACACACACACACCCACACACACACACACAAACACACTGCACTTTTAGATCCTGTCATTGACTTTCAGTCTTGCTTTTGGAGATAATTGAAGAGAAGCAGCACACCTACCGTGGTAGGAGAGCAGGACCTGTTTTTTTATTGTTAAGAAGAGAGTGCGTGTGTGTGCATGTGTGCACGCTCTGAGCCAGGGCTAATCACGTTCAGTTAGAGTTGTTTGGACAGGCAGGAGGCAGAGCAGCTCTCTATTAGAGAGGAACCCAATTGAATTTGTCCCTGTCCAGGTCTGATAACACCCACTGCTAGCAAGGAGCTTCAAATAGCAGCCTCTTTATCTTTTTTTCCCTTCCAGTCCAGGCTTCTTGCACTGCTTCCGCTCACTATATCGGTCCATTCAAAGCTCGGAAACGTCCTTATTTCTCCCCCGAAAAGATTTGCCCGTGCTTTTCGTATAGCGACATTTGAAGTTACTTAAATTTCAAACTTTTCATGCGCACACGGTACAACAGGACGGCGTGGCACCTGCAGCTTATTCTGACACACATACAGTTTTAGGAAACTGTGATGGTGTTCTCCTATCTTACTGTTAAGTTTAATTGATGTCTCGTGCAGCTATGGCCGGGATTCCCAACGTGGGGGTTGTGACCCCACGTGGGGTTGCTTGATTTACAAATCGGGTCCTGAGAGAAACTCACAATCTCCTGCTGGATTTTGTGTGCTAACGTTTTGAACTGCTACAGGGAGTCACATTCAGACAAGCCACGTTTAAATAAATAATTGCTGTTTTAGTCCTTTTCACTATCCTGACATTCTGCACTAGTGTAGTTCATCAATGGAAAATGCTCGCATTTCCCTGTCCATCTACCACCACTAAACAGACTAGTGTTGTCTCAAATTGTGTATTTATGTACTATTCTATACCTATGACCGTTATTGAGGATTAACACTGACTACGTTTACACGGACAGCAGTAATCTAATTACTGACCTTATTCTGAATAAGACAATATTCTGATTAAGGTGTTTACATGAGTTGAGTTTAGGATATTCCTTTCATGTTCCCGTTTTACACGTCATAGAACATAGAGCGATTAACGGCACACGTCATTACGTCACCGCGCCACGCCGTCCGACGTTCCCTCCAGAATTTCACGTATCGACGTACAGTTGGTCTTCGTTATGGGACCGTATACAGTTTTGGGTGTTTCAATTTTTTATTTCACGAAAGCTTCAAGTGCAGTTGATTATTTGTCGTGCTATACGTGCAAATAGACGACTGCTTGAAGCCGTGGGCTGCGTCCCAAACCGCGTACTTGCCTACTATATAGTAGCCGAGATACATGCGTTTCACCTACTATATACTGCAGCAGGTAAGTACGCGGCGTTGGACGCAGCCGTGCTCTCTTGTTTGCCGTTAAACGGTCGAGCGCTGCCGTGTGTGTACGTGTCCTGTCGCAGAATGCGGTGAAAACTCTCACACGATGTTAATAATGTGATTAAGGTGTGTACACGTCTGTAACGCACGTCGATAATGCGACTAAAACGGGAATACTCCACACGTCTTAATCCGATTTGTGTTTACTTGGAGTATGGCTTTAGCCGGATTGAGGTCATCAGAATCGCTGTTTACACGCTAGTTTATTAATCAGAGTATCGTCTTAATCAGGTTAATATCGGATGATTTTTGTCCAATTGTCCATATTTTCTATTACACTTAGTGTTCTGAATTTTAAAAACCTCTCATGTCGCCTTCCAACCTACCGAATGGTCTGTTTTGCATATCGGCCTTCTGAATGTTCGAGATTAGTTCATATTTTGAATGGAAGGTCAGAGTTTTCAATTTGTCACCGCTCATGACAACAATCATGAGGACAGCAGAACGTTTTAAGAGAAACAGAGATCGTCAGCGTGTTTAACATCGGCATGCATAAAAACGCTAAATACTTCACGGTTAGACATGGAAACCTGATGGACAGGGATGTTTTGGCTCTTGACACGCCATCTCTTGGATGTCGCTTTGAAATATTCCAGATGTACGTAAGGTACACTTCGAGTGTCTATACAATACTCCAACTAGACTGCTAAGACAGTGCAGGAATATTCCTTTTTTATTTATTTATTTCTTTTATTTTTTTTATACTTATTTAGTTAATTTTTTTACTTAGTCACTTATCTTAAACACAGGCATATTACTGACAAATAAAATGTTCAAATGTTACAGTAGTCCTATATTATAAATCTGGATTAAAAAAAGTATAGAGTGGTCAAGACTTTCATAAGGTCCAGTTGGGATCCTTTGACCAAAAAGTTTTGGAACCCCTGACATAGGGGCAAATTTGAGTAAATAGAGAGATAAGACAGATTTATTCTTCATGCCATTGGACTATTAAACTCTCTTGGACCTCTACACGGTCTGAGCGCAGGGCAGCTCGCATGGTTCCCCTGTGATGGCTGGGATCATAATGCCTCTGCATGAACCGCCTCATTAAATCCTGGTTTATGCTTCTTCTTTAGAAGTGCTTCTGAGACACGCCCAAAGCAAACATCTGAGAGAAGAGTAGGTGGTTTGTAGTTCTAGTATTTGTGGGCTGTCCTTCAAATGGTTGAGTGAAGCAGTATGCGGCAAGTAGTAATAAGTGAAAGCACATTTTTTTTGTTGTCTTTTCAACAAAAATTAGGGCTCTTTTGACAAAGATGAGCCTGTTGCAATTTTCAGTGTTGCCTCATCTGAAGCAGACGATATAGAATTAGAGTTAGGGTTAGTTATCTACGCTACTAGTTATTTATGTTGGGGTCCATAAAAACAGTGTTTTAATACAAAATGGCCAATTCACAGGCATGTGTACACACTCCTAATTACGATCCATAATGATATGGTGAAGCTTTCTGTAAGGAGACGCTTAAATAACATTTTATAGACTGAGTCTCCGAAAGGAAAAGCTGTAACTTTAGGTTTTCTGCCATTGAAAGGCCTGAAGATGGAGGACTGATTTTCAGTTTCTCAGTTGCTCAGTAACGTGCTGCGTTTCTTCTGTCTTATTAAACATACGGATTTGTTCATTAGTAACGTTAACACCCAAAATGATCTTGACGAGCCTTTCAGCCTTCTGGATGTTTTCTGCTTCAGAAAGAAAACCTTTTTCTTTGACAGCTACCCTGTCCATCTCTTTCCCGTAGTCTTATGTGCTGGTGTATGTGTGTGTGTCTTGCAGGTGCTGGTCACACTGGATCAGTTGGAGCGAGTCAGCACCTTTCAGGAGTTTGTGCAGATCTTCAGTCAGTTTGGCAACGAGATGGTGGAATTTGCGCACCTTACAGGGGACAGGCAGAATGTAAGAGCGCACACGTGTGCGTGCGCGCGTGCACACACACACACCTTTGCTCATCCTAGGCTTACTAAATCATGAAGGCTGATCATAAACAAGCACGTTGATAACAGTACTTCCTGTGTGTTTTTGAGCCTATGGAAATTTGGAAATGTCAATCAGCCTACAATTGTCTTTGGACTGGATCTGTTGACCCCCCCCCCTGGTGTTTATTTATTTATTTAGTTTATTTTCTTTAGTTGTGTATTTGTGTCCATGTTTTCCGTTCCTAAATGATGGTTTTCACCGTTGGTAATAATGTATCTAAACGCCTTTTATATACCCTTCCCAGCTCTGTGAAAGGTCAGTGTTTTATGTTTTCTGTGATATGTTCTGTTTTTCTGATCCCACTGAATATTAACATGACTCATAGCCAGCTGTATGAGAGTTTCAGCCTATTTAAATCTTATTTAAGACAATGAAAGGTTGACGTAAATATGTTTGTATATGGACATTTTAATAAGGCTTATTCAAATAAATTGACTGCAGCATGTCAGTAGGGATGGTACATTTGAGCCTGCTAAGTCGCTGTAATATTTCGGACACTGTGAATGCCATTAATTGAGCATAAAAGTATACAACTGTGGTACTTGTATTTCTCTACACAAAGCCACAAGGTGCAAACTTATGGAAAAAAAAAATCGTACGCAAGCACAAACCACTAGAACCATGCTGACACTCTAGCATTATGTTGAGGAATTTCCATCTTAATCTACTCTTGCAGGGCCAGATGTGATTTCTAATGAGAATGCACATCTGGAGGCTCCAGTGAGAAAATTTGACCTAAGGGTTTTGTTTATTATTATTATTATTATTATTTTTTTTAAACACCCTTTCTAAGCCAATCAAAATCCAACGCCTCATGAAAGTATGGAGGCAGCCAACAAGAAGAATAACGTATAATGGATATAGGCCAGGATTGCCGAATGATAAAAGACTTTGGGTTTTGATGACGGTGGTGGAGAGGGTTGTCAGAAATCTTACGTAGGTGTTAAGTTTGTTTGAGATCTGGTGCCTGAGAAGGCCATAGCATTTACTTTACATCATTTTTATACTCCTCAAGCCATTCAGTGAGACCTCATGCCCTGTGTATGGGGCAGACTCTTCCTGGAAGAGACCACTTACTTTCCTTTGTCGCCGGTCTGTATCTCTGTGTTGCTCATGACATGAAATCAAACAACAAAAAGGTTGTCCTCCATTTTGAACACTTAAGGTGTCGTTACTTCTCCCGGTGCAAGTCTGGAAATTCGGACAGGGCGTACACGTTGTGCCTGTAATGTTACTCACGCTCGTTCTCACTGTACCAAGTTGCTGAAAGACAGGTCATGTCTCTCCCTGTGAGACCGACCTCAGTCTGAGCTTAGATAACCTTAAAAAGGAAATTGAAGTGCAGTATGTATATGTTAGGTACGTACATGTAAGTATGCAGTACAGTTTCACTGTACAGGAATCAACCTGAACATTATTATAGCAAGCTGATTATGTTGCAGTTGTCAATATTGCGTCATCCAGTTAAGTCAGATATGTGAGGAAAGCTTATTGTGCTTTATCAGTACCCTGTTCTGTGTAATACCCCAATGAGCAGAGCTCTAGAGAAGAGCAGGAAGCTTTGAAGAACCGATAAGAGTGTCTTATTTGAGACCAGAAATGTCTCCTGCCAGTCAGTGTTTCATACACGCATCACGTCTCAATCTTACTGCAGAGCTTCCCTGGCAATCTGCCACCTCCATCTATACAGTCTTATAAAAGGAAATATAATAACCGATAATCAGATCTTCTTATATGATATATTGTTCTCTGCCTGGGAGGGAGATGCGCGCACACACACACACACACACACACACACACACACACACAACATATCAGTTCCCAGGTCCCTCGTGTAGAAGCTTTACCAGGTGCTAGTGACTGAAGATCCTGCCAGAATGCTTTAGATGAATCATAGCTCAGCTTGCTACCTACGGGAAGAAGTGTGGTACTACAGGCTGCTCTCAGAGGCTCTCTGTCCACATCAGGTGCTCTGGGAACACTGGCTGATCGTCAGGTTCTTACTGAATGTGCCAATTTAGTGGTGAAGTGGATGGAAATTCCTTGCCGAAGAGCCATGCGCACCTTTACTGCAATGTTTTGAATATATGCTGGCATATTCTCAGGAATACTCCAGTCTATTAATTATTTATATAATTAATTATTTATTAGACAGCTCATCTATGATCTAGAACAGCATACTATTTCAAATTTCTGTTTCTCTGTGTCTCAGGACCTGAAGGATGAGAAGCAGAAGGCACGCATGGCCGCAGCCCGTGCTGTGTTGGAGAAATGCACCATGATGCTCCTCACTGCTTCAAAGGTGTGTAGAAAGTACAGTGGTATCGCCTGCTCTATAATGTGCGACTAAAACCTAAACTGGTCGTACTGCACTACTGCTTCTCTGTTTTCTTTTTTCCCCACTGTGGGGAGAAATATACCAACCAAAATTATGAAAAAATACCAGATAGGAATTATGACTCTAGGTTCCATCGAGAATTCTTGACACCAGAAAGGTTCTTCGAGAATTCTTCATATAGCTGATGCTTCTTGGCTTCCTGAAGTGGACAGACTTGGAGCTCTTTCTGAAAGGGAAGCAGGGTTCCATGTAGTACCGTTAGGGGTTCTGCTAGTGGACCAAACTGAAGAACCTGTAAGGGTGCTAGATAAGAACTTTTCCTCACCTTTTTTCTTATAAGTCAATGTTGTGAAAGTGGTAGATTGTGACCCAAAAGGAGGTCATGAGCAGGAATGGAGTGGGTCAGTTTATCATCAAAAAAATCTTATTTTATGTTTGAAAGCATTTTCAAACTTTCCACATAACCATGCATTATTTTGTCCTAGCAGTTTGGTAGCTGTTCTCAGCTCAGCATGGCCTCAAAACAAAAATATGAGAGTAACTATATTAAAAATATTTTTCTTACATTAAGGACAAAACAGAGAGTTGTAAACCACATTATGATTTTTGTATATATATATATATATAAAATCTCCTAAACTTTTTTAGGAGTTAAATCTTGCTTTTATTGCCTGAGCATGGTCCGTTAGTCAGAACAGAAATATTACCATATTATTGCTGCCTCTAGTTATTTTAGTGGGGGTCCAAATATAAAAATTTTAGTGCCTCTTCTCACTTCATTGGTTTCATGATATTTGGGCATGAAGGCTTAGCCTTTTTTTTTTCCCCCACTACTCATTTTTTAGAGTAAATTAGAAGCAAAAGTTAAACTGCTTTTGGGCCGTGACTTAATCAAATGCGGGTCCTGAGGCAAGATCAGTGGAGAACCCTAGGTTATTTATGTAGCCCCGGTTCTCTGATAACAGGAGCGAGGTATCTCATTAGGGAAACCTCTAGGGCGTGGCCGATCCTGGAAGCACCAATAATACCACGTCTGTCAGTTGACAGATCAATCACGGCTGTGATGAGGGAGTCCTGCCTCCCTAACATATAAGACGCTGCTGACGGTCCCTTCCTCATTCTCAGTGTATTTCTTCTCCGTGCAACTGCAAGGAGGGAAGTGCAGTGAGATACCTTTCTCCTTACTCACTTATCAGAGAACCGGGATTACGTAAGTAACTTAGAGTTATCTTCCAAACATTCCTTTGGTATCTCACTATGGGATATAGACAACTCCCGTATTACAGATATGCTGCCAAATGACTCAGTAATTCATATAAGTGTATGTACATAGACACATCCCAGTCTATTAATCCAAGAATAAATAAAGGGACGTATGAGGGGGAAGAACGTCGTGTGAGTGTTTTTTTTTTCCATACTTGGGACCGAATGAGCCAATGACGGCTCTGTAACATCCAGCCTATAAAATCGGACAAAAGTGTGAGGCGATGTCCAATTTGCTGCCTCACAAATGTCCTGTTCTGAAGTGACCATGCCTCTGGTAGAATGAGCCCTCAGACCCTCTGGAGGTTCAAATACCATGCTATTGTAACATATTATGATGGCTTCCACTACCCAATGAGACAGGTGCTGGCGTGAAATAGGTTTACCCCAACGAGAATCAGCCCATGAGATGAAAAGTTGTTTACTTTTGCTCAGTGCTTTTGATTTGTCATGATGACATAAAGTACGAACCGGGCACAAGCACCGAAGCCGCTCCTCCTCCGAAGAGGAAAAGGCGGTGGATAAAAAGCCAGTAAATCCACAGGTTTGCAGGTGAGAGCTGACTCGTTCACCTTTGGCAGGAATGCTAGATTGGTCTTGAGTAGGGCTGCAACTAACGATTATTTTCATAATCGATTAGTTGGCCGATTATCTTTTCTGATTAATCGGACGGGGGGGCAAACTTTCCGGTTAGTAAAAAAACTAATGTGTTCCATTTGAGACGATATTACCTTTCTAAAATTCATACACTAGACCAGTGGTTCTCAACCTTTTGTGAGCTTTGGACCCCTAGCATATTTCGAACAATCCACAAGGACCCCCTCACTCCACAACAATTATAGGCTATATATTAAACAGTCATTTATATATATATATATATATATATAACACTTTATATTATTAACATTGACATTAAAATTTTATCAAAACATTTCAAGATTTTATTTTTTACATTTTATTGTTGGTGTGACATTTAATTTGACACTCTAAATTATCCTTTGTTTATTTTATCCATCCATGCAACACTGGAACTTGTCTACCACTCATAGGCTTTTGCAAACTTTCATTTCATTTGTAAATAAATTTTAAATAAATCCATCATTGAACGATCGTCAGGTCAGCTAACGTGATATTTGTGAATAACCAAGTTGATTAATTTTAAAACATCTCATTTCCCTACGGACCCCCTGCAATTACACCACTGACCACTAGGGGTCTAGGGATTCCCCCCAACCCCTTGAGAAACACTTCACTAGATGACAGCACATAGTGTAAGTGTATAGTACGTAATTTGGGACACAACTTTTAGTATTTACTCTCCGAAACGTGTTTTCGGAACAGAAGTAACGTAATGAGTAAACATACCGCGCACAGACCAACTAATCGAGAATTAGATTCGTTGACAACGATTTTCATAATCGATTATTATCGATTTGATCGATTAGTCGTTGCAGCTCTAGTCTTGAGTCAATCTCGGGAAATCCAAAGTGAAAAGCATGTATGAGTCATGTACCGAAAAAGCATGAAGTTTGCTAACTCACTTCGTGGTCGTAAGACACCACAACCTTTGTATCTATCTCCACCTGTTGCTGTGATGGACCACAGTGGTGCTTATCATCCAAATAAGCTGACATTCTGAGACCCGCTATCCCGCTATTTGGTGTTAGAGCCACTTCGACACATTTGCTGAACACATTCTGGGCGTATGAGAGCCCGAAAGGAACCATGAAAAATTCATAGGCTGTGCCTCGATAGACAGACCTGAGGAATTGTGTGTGCTGGGTAAATGCCGATGTGGAAATATGCGTCCTTCAAATAAACTGATGTAAACCAGTCTTTGTGACGAATAGAATGAAGTAAGAGAGCAGTTTGAACCTGAGCATTTTGAACTTTTACTTTTCGAGCTGTTTGTTGAGGTTCCACAAATCCAGAATGGGATGGAGACCTCCCCTCTCTCTGGAATGACAATGTACCGGGACTAAAAACCCTGAAGGCTGTCCTCCGGCTGCAGCTCTCGCTCCCTGCCATCTAGCGGCGGAGCTGGGGATTGCAGCTATGATTTGGTCAATTTTCGTTTTTGTGAATGTTTTTGTTTTTAACCATTGCTGTACCCTTGGCCCACAGCCTGGATGCACAGGGAATTATTTTATTATTTTCACACCACACGTTTGTTTGTTTTTTTGAAAACTAACCCTTTCCCTCCTTTGCAACCCTGTGAGTGGAGGGGGGGTGGGGGGGAATGTCTCTGTGGGGCACTAGGGGAACTGGTGCCAAAACTGCAACTGAACTGGTCAGAAGAGAACATTGACCTTTTCCTGAATGGTTTCCTTGTCCAACACCTTCTCTTGGCAGGAGGGGGAGAAAATGGCCACTCTCTTTGAGGGAGGGTAACAGCAACAAATATTCCACGAGTGCTGTTGCTCATCCTGTCGTCTTGGGCAGAAGAGCGAATTAGGTAGCCCGCCATTTTTTTCCCTCCCTGAGGATTTGTTGCCCAGTGTCTAGCTGCCACAAAGGTAGGTTTTCCCCTTGACTGGGATGGCTTAGAACAGATTCTCTGACTGCTGAGGCGGGGGGAGGAGGTCTGGGGCTCCTAAAGCCCGACCACCCACTACTGGGGGGTGGGTGCGAAACTGGGGTGAGCTGACTGACGAGGCCTAGCAGTGGATTTACATGGGAGGCAAGTTTGGAGAGACTCATTCTCCTGTTTCCTCAGATCACATAGTTGCTGCATGGCAGAGACTGAAGCCCCACAGGAGCATCTAAGAAATCCACTTTCTCTCTGTCAGAGAGCCCCGGTCACAGAGCCTGCTTGCCCACCACTGCCATACTGTAACCATGTCCCTGGATGTTTTCAGGTTGAGATCTGCAATGACTCTGATCTCTTCCCAGAGAGCCGGGTTTGGTGTCCCGGCATCCATTTGCCTTCCTATCATTTGCCCAGCCCTCACTTCCAAGGCTGAAGATTGGTAGATTTTCTGGAAAATCAAGGCTGTTAAGCGCTCTGTACGCCCTAGCAGTGAAGCTGAGGCGAAAGAAACCGCTGCCTTGCGATTAGGGTGGAGATGACGAGCCACTGACCGCTCAACTGGAGGTGGATTTGACACCCCTACGTCCTCCATATTGTGGACGTCCAGCCTGGAAAATCCTTTAACAGGAACCCTATGTGAAAAGGCTTTATCCCAGAAACCTTTCATCTCTGAAACGCATGCTGGACTGCAGGAATGAACTGTTTGATGGCTGGGGCATGCAACAGCATTCTCTTGTCATTATAAAGATCCCTCTCTGCTCCCTGACCCACATTTTGTGACGGCAATCAATAGAGAGTGTTTCCACTGCCCTCCGGCACATTTCAATACGGTTGAGCACCGCCTGAACTGGGGAGGGGGACCCGTCGCTTGGTACGCTGCCTGGCCGAGAACTATTTGGCGGAAGGATTGAATCGTCCTCTCCCTCATCCTCTAATAGACACGCGACAGCCTCATTGTCGTCATCCTCCTCCTCACCTTCACCAGCTAAGGTGTTTAATCTGAAGAGGGGAGGCAGCTCAGGGGAGACCTTGTCCATTAATTCGCCCCAACTGCATGACACAGGGGGCTGTTTTGTCTCCTTCTCCATGGGTGACCGAGAAAGGCATGGGTCTGTTTTATTAGCAGCTTCTCGCTAACACCTTTGATGTACAGTGGGAACACTCTGGGTTCACGAGTGCCACCTGAGCATGTTTCACCCCCAGGCATGTGATGCACAGGGGATGGGAATCCTTGCCCAAAGTCATAGAGCCACATGTGAGGGATGCAAGGCTTCTTTCACCTTTGCTCCGCCACCTGCCGAACTAGTGGTCTCCGTAATGTAGGAGACAACCTAAACTCACCACAATGTACTGCTTAGGAAAGAAACAGCTAGCTTTAACAGCTATGAGAGACAATTTACCGTAATGCCTTAATTCTCTTAAAGTATCCCAAGCAAATAAAAGCCTATTCACCTTAACAGCGAATAAACCCGCTCGCAAAAACATATGCGTTCAGCGATGTACCTTGACGGCTTGTCTGTGAACTGTTAAACTATTTTAGCGGGTCTTGCTGAGGATAGCTTCCAGCATGACCTTCACGGGGAAGAGAACGAGAATAAGGAAGAGACCTTCAGAAGCGTCTTATTTGGTAGGGAGGCGGGACACTCTCATCATGGCCGTAATTGGTATGTCAACTGACAGACGTGGTATTATTGGAGGCGTTTCCCATAGTGACGTACCAAACGAATGTTTGAAAGGGAACATTAAATAAACATGTAAAACATTATTTTTTTCCCCTTAATCACATTAAACTGGCAGGTTTGCTAATACACTGTTGTCAGTCCATTATTTTGCACAATTAGGTCAATTGAAATTTGTACTCTGTATTTAGCTCTATAGTATCTGACTATTTAATTAAAAATTTATTTCTGTAGTGATTCCTTTCTTTGAAAAATACGGCAATAAACCCATTTGAAACATTAAGGAAAATTCTTGATTTCAGTTAAAGTGATCACTAACACAAAAACAAACACCAAAAGCATGTTGAATTTGCCCAAAGATTGTTAAACAGTTTAAAACCTACAGATTAGGTAATGGTTAAATTGGTAGCTACATCAGGTAGCTTATGGCATCAGAACAGAATTGGTGTGAGTGATGATAAATGAGTAATGGCTAGTTATATCAGATAAGTCCATTTATTTATAACTTTTTTTTTTTGGTATTTCCGTTGACCAATGTACCTAAATTTTATAGCTAGCTTTAGTTACGGTTTACTTTAACACTTCCGGTGCTTTCTTTGGCGCTTTACTCACTCACAGTGGGTGTGTTTATGTTTACATAGCAGCTGGAATGGTAATCTCTAGACAAGAGATGTAGACAAGAGATGACAAGAATGTACACTATATGGCCAAAAGCTCGTGGACACGTCCCATATGTGGGCCTGACATGTTTTCACAAATTTGGAAACACACAATTGTCTAGAATGTCTTTGTATGCCGTAGAATTATGATTTTTATTCTATATAATTATTAAGAATGATATTTTTCTTTCATTGAAATTAAGGGGCTAAGTCCAAACATGTTCCATGACATGACAGTGCGCCTTTGCACAAAGAGAGGTCCATAAAGACATGGTTTGCCAAGGTTGTTGTGGAAGAAATTGAGTGTCCTGCTCAGAAACCTCACCTCGACCTCACTGAACACCTTTGGAATGAATTGGAAAGCAAACTGCACACCAGGCCTCTTCAATTCACACCAGTGCCCGACTTCACTAAATGAACACAAATCCCCACAGCCACACTTCAAAATCTTGTTGAAAGTCTGCTTAGAAGAATGGAGGCTGTCAAAACAGCAAAGAGGGGATATAGTTCATGTTGCCCATGGTTTTGGAATGGGCACATATGGGTGTGATGATCAGGTGTCCAGATAGGTTTGGCCAAACCTCCATAACCAATAACTGTGCTACAGTTTCAGATCTGATTGTCTTGCTAACAGTTTTTAAGGTAAACAACTTTATAAATATTTTTGGTATGACCGTTAGCTGTCAGTTTATTATATATATATATTTTGGGGAAATGCAGGACCGCAGCAATATGCTCACAGAGTGCCGTCACAGATTTTAAGTTCTTTAGAAACAAAATCCCATCTGGAGAATGTCTTCATTATATTTCGCTTTTAACCTTGCCTTGGATATCTTCCTGCACACGTTGTGTAAGGAGCCAGTTTAGCCTTCACTGTGGTAAAAAATGGTCAGTCTCCTAAAGATGTCTCAAACCTTTCGTGTGAATTTCCCGCACTGAGAATCCAGACCTTGATCAAGCTGTTGGAGGCCATAGTGAAAAGGACATAAGCCTAATCAATTCATTTTATAATCAGAGCCCAGCTGTCAAAATGTCTGTGATGCTCCTGCACCATAGTTAGACTTAAATCTTTAAATGTACTTCTCTCACTTTTTTAACTTTTGGGCTAACAAGATTTTAAAATACTATAATTTCACTTGTGATCCAGAGAAATAGTTCAGGAAAGCCTGTGGTGTTCAAAGCCATATATGGTAGGAAAAGACAAAAATTTCACTATGTGAAATATTTTCCAGGCTACCACTCATATATAATTAAATAATCGTCCTCGGTAGAATCATGCTTTCATCCTCGCGTGTAATCCGTAATGACCACTGGCTAATTGCTCCATTTCAAGCACATTGACCGTTTTTAATGCATGTTGCCATCAACGCATTCTCTCTCGTTCACTCTGTGGTTGTTTTTTTTTTCTCTCCAGACATGTCTGAGGCACCCAGACTGCGAGTCTGCACGGATCAACAAGAACGCCGTGTTCCAGCGCATGCGCCTGGCTCTGGAGCAGGTTATCGAGATTGTGACAGATGCCAGGAGCAGTGGAGAGCCCAAAGCACTGCCAATCAGTATCTATGCTGGAATTAAAGACCTTAAGGTGCGGCTGTGGGTCAAGAGTTTGTACACGCAGATTATGGATGACTCAAAAAATTTCTCTCTGAAGTCAAAATGCCAGTGTATTTTTTTTTGTATTTTTTTTTTTAACCAGTTTTGTTGTTACCTCTTGTTCAGTTGTCTGTAGTCCCTTCAGGATTTCGTGATTTTGCGATCGCAGAAATTAACACAAAATCAAGCCAACTCCTCAATATTGGGAGGAGCTGCAAAAATTTGGGCCAAGAAGACAGAAATTCCTCCGTTATCAGATAATAATAATGGGAGAGTTATCGGTTAAATGTTTGCATCCCCCTTTGTGAATGGGATCTAAATATTCTCTAATAACATGTTTGTCCACTCCCTCTAACCTCATTCATAACTCATATTGCCTGTTCTGTGTTATTTGCTATGTTCTGGTTGACATTTTCCTTTCTGATCCTAAAGCCACGGGAATATAAACTTTTGTACTAAATTTTTCTTTCAGCGTGTTAATATATATATATATTTTTTATATTTCACAGTAAAACCCAATCTGGTGCATTTAGTCAATTGGCTAATGAAACTATTTCCTGATTCTTCATGACACCAAATGCACTCGTTCATTGCTTACTTAGAGAAGTCTATTCTATAAACATTTATGTGTTTTTTTTTTTCTTCTTTTTTTGTGAATGTTTTCACATTTCGCTAAACATTATCATCCTCAAGGTTTGTAGCATTTAGACTGTGTGTGTGTGTGTGTTTGTTTCAGAATAAGGTGGAGGGATTGAGGGAATCTCTGTACTGTGTGCCATGTGAGACTGTAGCAGCACAGCTGGAGGTTCTGGTAGAACAGACTGAAGACTTCACTGATTCAGCGTACACTAGCCATGAGCAGCGCGAGAGCATCCTGCAGCTCTGCCACACAACACGGGAGGAAACCAAGCAGCTCATCTCCGCCTGGAGTCAGGCAGTATGATTATACACACACACACACACACACACAGACACACACACACTCATGCATATTAATCAGCCGTCACCTATTAGTTCAATTTACCCTGAATGCACACCCATTTCACACACATTTCATTTGTTTGATTGGAGTTTGTTAATAGGAGCAAGATAGCTGCTCTAGTTTTGTTGCTCTGAAGGAGAACGAGGCTATGAGGTTGCACAAGTTTGCAGCCTCGCATAATACGTGCTCCCAATGCAATCATTCGTTATACTTTAAATCACTAATAGTTAAAGGTTCATAAATATTCGGTTCTTGTCCTTTATAACTCTGTAGTCCATCAGTCCTTGGCTGTAGATGTTCTTTCATCCTTGAGTACCTTGGCAGTTCTCTGAATACTCTCTTGAATACTCTTTCGCTTTGCACTTCTATTGTAAAGGCCGAGCCTTTCGCAGAATCCCATCAGACTCTAGTGTCATCATCTGTGTTCATCATCTGTGTTTAAGTATGTCTACCTCAGCAATTGTTTCTACAACCCCAATTCCGAAAAAGTTGGGACAGAATGGAAAATGTCAATAAAAACAAAGAGGAGTGATTTGTAAATGTACTTCGACTTGTATTTAAACAAACAAACAAAAAAAAACGTATAAAGACAAGGTAATTGATGTTTTACCTAATCAACTGCATAGGTTTTTTTTTTTTTTTTTTTTGGAAGATAAATGTTTATTTTGAAATTGATGCATGCAACTCATTCTAAAAAAAAGTTGGGACAGGGGCAATTTAGGACTAATAGCGATGTGACAAGTTAAAATAAGAAGCTGATGTGAAACAGGTGAGGCAGTCATCTAATCAGAGTATATAAGGAGCCTCCAAAAAAGGCCTAGTCCTTCAAGAGCAAGGATGGGTCGAGGCTCCCCAATCGGCCAACAGATGCGTCAGCAAATAATCCAACACTTTGACAACAACATTCCCCAAAGACAAATCGGGAGGATTTGGGGCGTTTCACCTTCTACAGTGCACAATATAGTTAAAAAATTCAAAGAATCCAGTCTCAAATCTCACTTCTGAAGTTGCGTGATCTCCGATCCCTCAGACGTCACTGTCTTAAAAACCGTCGTGAGTCTGTAATGGAGATCCTGACATGGGCTCGGGAATACTTTGGTAAACCTTTGTGAGTCAACACCATTCGCCGCTGCATCCACAGATGCAAGTTAAGACTTTACTATGCAAAGCAGAAGCACATCAACACTGTCCAGAAGCGTTGCTGAATTCTCTGGGCTCGGTCTCATCTGAGATGGACGATAGCATTGTGGAATCGCGTAACAGCTGTCATGTTCTCTGGGCCAAAGAGGAAAAGGACCATCCAACAGTCTATCAATATTTCACACCATTATTATTGTTATTATTATTATTATTTTCATTATTGCTATTATTATTATTTAAAAATATATTTATTTATTTATGTTTATTTGTAGTGCTGTAGAGTTACCTGCTCAAGTGACTGGAAATTTAGACAAGCAGAATACTGCCGTGCATCAGACACTGTCTGAGCCTTGACTGGCAGGCGCATTGAGAGCATTTGTTAATGGAGATGATAAGAGCAGGCACACCATTAAAGTCAACAGGTTGAAGTCTGGCGGTTAGGAGATGAGAGCAGCTGGAAGGTTTGTGCATGCAGCAGCCTGTCTGGTGTTTGTCCTGACACCCTGCTGTAATCCTTCTGGGGAAATATGAGAGTCGTCCCACCTGTCTGGCCTCTGATGACAGCAACGAGTCTTTTACATCTGAGCTGCTGTGAAAGAGCTTTAAGTCTTACAAGTGTTATTTGGTACAAAAGAGGCACATTCAGTGAGAGGTCATATTTAAGCAATATTTGGTCTCTGAAAACCTGACATTCTTTTTCTTTCTGTCCTGTGTGACATGAGTAGCAGTCATTCAAAGCCAAAGACGTGACTGAGGAAGTGGAGCTGTCTATTCTGAAGACCTGTCAGAGTCTCTGTGAGCTCAGACGTGAGGTGAGACATCTGACAGCTACGCACAAGAATTCAATACTCTGGATGTCATAGGTGTATAAACAAACCCTTCATATGTATCCACCTCATGCAACTGCTGTTTTCTCTCTCTTTTATATATATTTATGTGTGTGTGTGTGAGACCAGTTGTCATTTTTCCTCTCTCTATATCTTGTGCTCACATTTCTCGTGTTGTGCTGCCCTGTCAGCTCCACAAGGTAGCAGTGGGGCGGGCCAGTGAGCTGCTGAAGCTGCACTCTGATCACGCTGTGCTCCAGGCTCTGAAGGCCACAGGAGGCGAGGGGAATGTCGAGGCGGTAGCTGATTACGCTCGCACACTCACCGAGCACAGGGAGCAGCTGGTGGAGGTGAGCAGCACAGGCTAAACCCAGATGGAGTCTTACTTCTGTAACTGTAAGTCTAATGCACGTTACTGCATCTGTGTGCTTTCAGACCTGCCGACTGCTGTGCCACATCTCGGGCACGGAGCCGCTGGAGATCACGTGCATCCATGCCGAGGAGACCTTCCATGTCATTGGTCCGCAGGTATCAAGGGACTGAAAGGGTTGGACACACACAGCGATGTGACACTTTGTAAAGGCCAGTTCATGCAAAAAGCATTCCTGAAGCTTTTGTTGAACTCTCATTGAACAGATCTACCTCAGTTGTAATCGGTGTTTCACTCCACATCAACTCAAAATGTGATTCTATCCATCCTGATACATTTATGTGCCATTTATCATTAGGGCACATGAGTGAAATGTAAAACCTGTAATAATCTCTTCAGTAATAATATTAATCTAATCAGACACATTCTATAGTATGTTGTGAAATAAAACAGACACTGTGCGTGCTGCTATGGGAAAATAATCAACGACAGGGTGGTGCGATGCAGCCTGTTACTGTTTTACAGCTTTAACTTGCCAATGCTGTCAGGTGACCGTGGTATAAGCGGGATAATCCACGGCTAGGCACGTATTACACAAATATAATGCACGACGTGGATTATCCCGCTTATATCACGGTCACCTGACAGCATTGGCAAGTTAAAGATAAGATAAGATTATGTTTATTTGATTGCATTATATTAAGTAGTCATTAGAGAGAGACAGAGAGAGAGATTGTGTGAATGTGAATTACCTGCATCTGTGCCGCGTCTCTACTGATAATTAACCTTTGAGTTTAACTGTATGTTACTATGGTTACAGTTGTTTATAGGCAGCGCGTTCAGTTAGAACAGCGATTTAACTGACTGGAACTACCTGTGGTATATACAGTTTTAACACACACCTTCCAGCCAATCAGAATCGAGTATTCGGATATACCATGGTATAATGTGGAAAAGTTCCTGTTATTACTTTTGCTATTACAGCTATACACTAATTCCCTCACCAGCCTCTTTTTTTTTTTTGTCTTGAAGTTAATATTCACAACAACAACAACAAAAAAAACTGATGTCATAGAAAAGTACTCAGCAATTTCAGACTGATCAGATTTGAGAATTCATTAATGCAGTGATATGAATGTAAAAATAAAATACAGCAGTATTATGATTGTGCAGCCTATAGTTGTAGAGCAGCATTTTTTTGTATAATAATGATGCTCTTGTGTCATGCTTCTTAATGGAACTTTGTTGTAAACACAGCTGCCCCATACTCGTTATATGTATGGTACAAATGATGCATGCCGTTGTCATTTTGCTCCTTGTGTGGTGTGTGGAACAGTACGCTGTATAGATTGCAGAGGAAGTAGCTTATTTTCGCACACCTGTTTCTTTTCTTTCACATTTACTATCAATTTTTAGTAACCGTTAAACCTTCGAGTGTCAAATGAATGTAGGTAGCCCACATAAGAGCATGGGCAGGTCCCTTGATTTAATTAATATTTAGGCGATTGTATTATCACAGTTTAGGTGAAGAATGTTTACCATCTTATTCGTAGTGCTGCTGCTCCACTTGTTGTTTTTATGTGTTTAAATATGAAAAATTCTCAGCGATGAGGAACTTTTATAAGCTCTCTCTTGCCACCTCTCCAAACCAGCGGAGAGATTTTATGTTATTACTTGGTTCGTAAGCTTTGTGATTATGTATTGAGCATAACAGAGGTGATCGCACATCATCTGCCTGTAATAACAAAGCGTAAAGGTCAAGTAGCCAATAAGAGCGCAACATGGAGCACTAAATTTAGGTGTGCATGTTTATGGATCTATCAATAATTCAGAAAATCAGTAGGATCCTTTCTAGTACTAGGAGCACGTGGGATCTATGCACATATAGAATGTATGTTTTTTTTTCCTTTTGATTATGTTTTATAGTTTAGGTAAAGCATGCATACTGTATATGCGGCAGTGTTGGAGAAACACATTGAAATTGTTTGGAACAGCAATGATTAAAAGTAATCCTTTAGTTTATCTGTTCATCATATACGATTCACTCTCTGCTCAGATCATCTCAGCAGCTCAGACGCTGGCTCTGCACCCCAACAGTAAGATAGCCAAAGAAAACCTGGACGTGTTCTGTGAGGCCTGGGAGTCGCAGCTGTGCGACATGGCCATCCTGCTGAAAGAGATCAGCGATGTGTTCGAAGGCCGCAGAGGTAACCTCTCGCTATCACCCTCGATCCTGCCGTGCCAGTCACGGTTCTATCTGGGTGAAGAGCCGTTTTAACACGCTGTACGGGACATCAAAGTTCTGATGTTGCAGTTAGTAAATCCCCAAAATACCGTTATCTTCATTTACAGCTCACCAAGGGCTACACTTCAGCATCACTTTAAATGAATATTCTTCAAGTTCTCAGATATTAAGAAAGCAAATAATTTTTATGTCATTTTTTATTTATTTAAGCAAATTATTCTGTACACGCATACGTTTGGATTTGATAAGGTTCCCCCTGACTGTTTCTCATTATGTAATCCCTCAGTCTCGATAAATAATAAATGCAAGCTGACCTTCAGTCCCAGTTACACCGGAGATTATTAAGCATATCGAATGTAGCAAGCTACGAGGATTTAATTTTCTAATTTTTACATTTAGTGTTTAGTCTTAGTCCTGTTTCAAATGTCCTTGATAGTTAAATATATATATATATATATTATAATATGTTGTTTTTCAGTCAAGTTTTAGTTGAATAAAAGCCTGGGCATTTTAGTCGTATTTTAGTCTAGTTTTAATCACTGAACACTGTAGACATTTTTAGCCATAAGGTTAGTATCGATTAATATTTCAGTCAATCTAGACCAAATTAACGTTAGTTTGAAAGCTACTCCCCACTGTGCTTGTTTAGTTCTGAAATGCTGCGCACAGCACAGGAAAGGAAACTACTGCTTATGCCATCCAAAGAACAGGATATTTGGGTTATATGATATATAATAATAATATATAATATAGGCTATAATATTTTGTCTCCACCGTTTGTCAACGAAATTAAATAGAGATTTTGTTAAAGTACATTTTAGTCTCGTCAAGAATATTGCATATTTAATTAGCCACAGTTAGTGTTCAGCGACGTCGGTGTCCTCTCGTCATCGTCTCGTCTCAGTCATGGGGGACAAATAGGTCGTCGAGGAACATTTTTCTTCAGTTTTCGTTAAGGAGATTAACACTAATTCTCAAGTTAGTTTTGGGCGCGCTATATGAGAATTAAGCTATGTTCTTTAATGTCCGTGTGTAAGACGATGTGGATGTTGATTGCTAGGGCCATCTGTGTTGCATTCATACAATATCCTGCATGATGACTCACTGGAAGATAGAACCTTAAAAAAAAAAAAAAAGAATTTTATCAGTGAGTTTGAAGGTAGATTAAAAATACATTAAAAAAAATACACCACCACAGGAAGATTCACGGGTAGAAAATATTTTGACCAGAATGCTAGATAGGATTGTTTAATACTCGAGGTCACGTATTGTTATGTTTCACATTTTCCTTCGTCTTAAGGCGTTCTCTAAAAATCTGTAGAGTGTAACATTTTACAGGCTCTCCCTCTCTTACTGTCTGATACTGTCTGTCAGTCCCGCTGTGGGACAGAATGTTCATCTGAATGTCAGTGTGGACTTTATCCTGAAGTGGCATCAGTACAGATCTTATAAAGGTCCACACAATGGTTTTGTTACATGCCTAGGGGCAGGGGCTGTAAGGAGCATGGGCTCTTTTAAAAAAAAAAAAAAAAAAAATTCTTCTCATGACGAGATCTTTATCGTCTTTGACTTCGAGGGTGTGCCAGTTTGATATTTTAATTGATAAATGGTCTGCAGTTATATTACACTGTTTCTCATTCACCCATTCAAACACACACCAAGCCATGCAAGACGCCAGCCTGCCATCGTGAGCAACTTGGGGTTCAGTGGCCTAAGGACACTTAGGCATGTGGGCCAAGGATCGAACCACCGACCCTGCGATTATTGGACAACCCACTCTACCACATGAGCCACAGCCGCCCCTTACAGTCTGAATAAGCCACATGCATTTTATTGAAGTGACAACATGAGTGGCATGAACGCACTTCTCTTTTGAAGACGGACAGCGGTGGCTCTTTTGAGAATAGAGAAAAATGGCAATGTTCCAATAACAAAACCTAGATTTTGTTCTAATAAAATGGAATGAGTTCAACAATTCACCACTTTATTTCATTTTTAGGTGATAAAAGGACATATCTGTCGTTACCTCGGCCAGGGGTGAGTATCTCTCAGAATGCCAAAGAAATACCGAAAAAAAAAAAAAACCCAATGAAAACTTATTGTGCTACTGTGATTTCAGTATTGTATCCTTACAGCATAGACTCCTTTTTGTATACTTAAAATATGTAAAATAACATTTTGTTGTGGCGCTTGCTTACGTTCATATGTACAAATATAAGGAGAGACCAAACACAGAAATATAAATACTGTATATATTTTCCAGATTCAGGCAATACATACACCAAACCCATCAATTGCTCAGGATTTACACTGTGCTTAGACTTTGCAGCATCTGTAATTCTGCGCATATTGTTTAATCTGTATGTTCTGTTTATCAATGCATGTTGAGCACACTGAATAATTATACGTACACACTAATCTTTATTTATCTGTATACATGTACTTTTATGTACTCATCAGGTTTTTCTTTTTCTCTCAATTATCTTCATAATTCGACTCTGAATCTGATTCGACCCAGAAGCACTCCGCTAATCTGAAGACTCCGAAGACGGCCAAGCTCGACACAGAGGTACAACAACTAAACTTGCTTCACGGTTTGTTCGCATGGAGAGCTCGGTATGCTTGGCCAAAAGTGAAAGCTGTTTTGTATTTTTAGATATGATGGGGATGGAGGGATTGGGGGATTGGGGAGGGGGGGGGATTGGGGGGGGGTAGATGCAGATGCAGGTGATAATTAAGGAAATTGAATTTTCATAAATATAAAAAATTGGAGATAATTAAGCAAATTGAATTTTTTTATAAATATAAAAATAGCAGATTGACTAGCAAAACCTAATCTCATTATTCTGGTCATGAGCTTCTTTTTCTTCTTTTTCTTCTTTCCCCCCATTAGGGGCCGGTGTGTTGTGGTGGTCAGGATCAGACCACCATCACAAAGCTGGGACAGGAACTCCGGCTTCTTACCTTGGATGTGGATTCTGAGCTGGAGCACTGGGAGAATCAGGAGCACGAGGTGGTCCGACATTGCCAAAGCATGTCCAGCATGGCATACTCCATGTACCTCTTTACCAGGTACTGAACATGGCTTTGTTCACTTCAGCTGCCTTTCATAATATTAAACAGAATGCCAGGCTTGCAAAGAGCAATATAAAGTAATGAGGCCTGTTGCCTTGTCAGGGGTGGACAAATGATACATTCATTAGCTAGCTCCTCACCTGAAATCTCCACAGGGTTTGCCCAGGCCCATGTTTTGGTTGCACATAAACCTGAATGATTGCCTAACAAGTGGGAGCTAATGTGATATACTAACATATAGTGAGCTTGGTAACTAGATAAGTGCATTAATCCAGACTAAAGTAAATGAATGAGTCTTGAACAAATGAACAAAGTTTCTAATGTACCACATCAGGAATGTATTTGTCCAATGTTTCAGCTATGAGATGTTGTGTTCACATCACACACAGAACAGATCATTTGAAGAGTTATATAACTGTTTTGTGCTGAACGTTATTTTGCTCAGTTTCGATAGTATTTGCACATACCTGCATGTTTCTGATTCTCATAAGATCATCCATCATCTGTGCATGCTCATTAATCCGCCTAAAAAAAACAAAAGTTCTACCGTCAGCCAAATTGAACCTTGCCAATGTGTCTTGTGCTGAGAGACGTGGGATTTACCTGGGTGTCCTGGCTGTACTGATTTGTCCACTTCTACTATTTTTCTCTTGTCTGACTCCTCAGTGCTAAGGATGTACGCATGTTCCATTAACTCTCTGCCATTTTGTGTGTTATAAAGGGGTGAAGGCCTGTTGAAGACCACTCTGGACCTTTTCCACCAAGCTGAGGCAGGTCATCAAACTCAATTCTCTGGCTCGTTTTCCTTGTCAGCACACAGCTCAGGTCACTAAGACAGATGAAGTTCCTGGTAAAGACAGATCAATATGTTATTAAAAGCAGCAGTCATTGTTTGTCTGCAAGACGCTCCATCTTGCCCTTCGGCCTCAGGGCTTCCACAGAGAGCTTGTGGGGAAACTGCCGAGCATGGTAGCGTGAGCTGTTGGCCTACAGCCAACTTCCTAACCTTCCCCACTACAGGCTCTGCTCCGGGAGAGTGAGAGGATCCGCTTAGGTACATAATAAACCGCTCAGCTAAAGACATTAAAAACCTCAGCACACAGTGCAGTCTTTCACTGCTAATAAGACTCACTCTGTAACTCTGAGGATTAAGTTATTAATTTATAAACCTACTGCAATTGATCTGTACGCTTCAGAGATCTACGGTGTACGGCCAATGGTAGGTAAAAGTCTGTAACGGCAGCGAAGGAAAGCTTAAGTTTATGGAAAGATTTGTTCATTTTTAAAAGAAATAATCAGGTTCATGACCCAGAAGTGAAAGTGCCTGCTAAGTTCAGCTGCATCGCTCCCCAATAGATAGTGAGGTTGATGAGCTATCAAATTGTCACGGCACATCATTTTTTACAGGCTAATAATAAATCCAAAATTACCAGGAGGAAAAAGTTGAAACTTGTAATGCAATTTTAAGTCACTGAATATCACGGTAGTGTCAGATCAGATTACGTTAAAATGTATTCCAGCATTTTTCAAACTAATCTTTATTTACTGCATTTGTAGCGTGAAATGAGATGAACATAAACAAAGATTACAACATGGGTCCCTGTACTGAGGAAAAAATTTAAAAATGTTCACCCTCTGAATATTTTTATTTAACAACTGCCCTTAGACTTCCAGAAAGCATCAAAACATGACGGGTAATGATGTCAGAGGAACATAGTCAATATGTTCCTCATATAACGCAGCAATTTGCCAACGCTAACAATTTATGTATAATTGTAAGCTGTGAAATACTTTATCTACAAGGTGTCCCAAATGTCTCCATACATGGGGGGAAATTAACACTTTTTAGCTAAATGCCTTAAAAATTTTTTTTCATATATATATATATATATATATATATATATAAATATTTCTTCAGATAGCTTTTAAGAATGCCTTTGAGAAAAAGAAGAACGTATTGAAATCCTTCTCATGGCTGGATCAGGAATCTCTAGCAAGGTTGCGATGGACTTTCTTTCTCTTGAAGTTAATTAGACCAAAAAAATTCAGCTTGTCATGTTACCGAGAAACTGCAAAGCCCTCCGCTCTGAAGAATTTTCACTCTCCGAAAATGTAAATGTACGGCTTCATCTTCATCTTTGACTGTTACAGGGCGCCGGTGTAGTGCTTAATAGACTGAAGAATTCTTGAAACCATTGCACGAAAAATGGGTTTCGCATAATTGTTTATTCCCGCCCCAACAACTGTTCTTAGATAAAATTGACTTTTTTTTGTTGTTGTTGTACTTTTTGTGGTGATCGAGATTAAGTTAAAAGGTTTTAAAAAATAAAGATACTTGTGTATTACTGAATATTGACAGCATGTCAGTCAGGACATGATTGTGATTGCGATTAGGATGGTGTTTAATTTAAAAGGTCCTGTTTAATTTCAGGTTCTCTCAGAGTTAAGTCTACAGCTGTGCTCCTTCCTGCAGTCGTTCTCCTTACAGGTAAAATGCACTATTCATCTCTCAAACATATTCAAACCCAACCCCATTACCCTGACACTTTCATCCAGGTCTCTAATGACTGTCATCTATCTCTGAGACATAGATGTGATGCAGCTAGTGTTAACCAACCCTGCATGCTCAGGACAAGCTTGGGCTACTCATAATCACACTGTCTGGTGTCTCAGCCCAGCCTCTGCTCATTAATAACTTCCAGCAGGCCTGCTCTGTAATGCACTTTTCTAAACTGTCCAATTATTATACAAGGTGTCCAACTTTGAGATCGTCAGTAGGATTTTCATCCCGAGGGATTTTTTTTTTTTTGGTAGAAGCATTACAGTACAGAATCATGTTAAATGAGCTCACTATGTAGGTCTGAGCAATTTTTTTCCTCCTTACAAATGAAACTTCCAGAATATTTGAGCCTTATTTGAGCCTACATGATCATCCTCCAATGTGCAATGGGTTGGCACACCATCCAGGGTGTGCCCTGCTTTGTGCCCTGAGTGCCCTTGGATGGTCCCCTTGGCACACCCACAGTAAGCAGTACAGAAAATGCTTCGACAAATATACTTCAACACTTCTTCTTTAAGAAAGCAATATATTTCACCAGAACAATGTGGAGATGTTTGTTTATTTATTTTATAATCTTGTCTAGGCTTTCTGTAAAAAAAACAAAAAAACAACCATTTTGAGTAAGGAGCAAGTTTAACAAATTTTTGGTAGTAAAAGCAGTCAGTCTGTCTGTCTGTCCGTCTTAAGCTGTCTAAAACATTGCTAGCTAAGTGTGTTTTCCTCACACAGTGAATGCCAGACTTTGAGCAGCATTTTGGATGCCATAGCAAAACGGACATAAGCCTAGTCAAGTTAGTTTGTACTCAGATACTGGTTGTGAAAATGTCTGCAATGCAGCGGTGCTGTCGCATCACACGGAACACAGAACGCAGAAGAACACGTACACGCTCTGTATAGATGACGGCAGACAAAGTTTTAAAATGTTTAAGCGACTTTAATAAAAATATAGCAAATTGCCTTATTTACATACGGTCAGGAATTGAAGAAAAGTACGCAATTCTACTACTTCGCGTCCCTGGTGTGCTCAGACGGCGATACCTTTCCCGACACCCGAGCACGAATGAACTCTGCATGGTTGGAGTGGAGACAGGTCACTGGAGTCCCCTGTGACAAGAAAATGACAGACTACCTCAAGGCAAAGATATACAGGACTGTCGTACCCCAAGTCGCCCTGTATGGAGCAGGATGCTGGCCAACGACCAAGAAGCACGAACAGGCTCTGCACGCCATGGAGATGAAGATGCTCCGGTGGTCGCTCCGGTGGACTGACCCGTCTCGACCATGTAATGAATGAAGAAGGCTGGGAGTCGCCCCAATCGCAGAGAAAATGCGAGAAGCACGCCTCAGATGGTATTGGTATTGGACACCGAGGAAAACTCGGTCGCAAGAACAGCCCTCCGATTCGACCCAGGAGGCCGTCGACCGCGCGGAAGACCAAAGAAGCCGTGGATGGACAGCGTCACCGAGGACACGCGCGCCAAGAACCTCAACCCTGAGGATGTCCAGGAAAGAACGCCAGGAAAGAACAATCAAAATATGGCAGATTTAGCCAACAGAACTAACTGAATTAATCAGTAATTATTTCAGCACTGCTGTAAGAGTGAAGCATGTGTTAAAACAGTTTAAATGCAGTGAGTGACTTTTACTTCAGGTGATTAGTCTAGACTCTAGAGAGACTGAGGTGGATGACGATCACGAGCACAGTGATTATACAAACACATTTTGTGTAAACAGATGATAGTTTTTAATAAATAGCAGCTACTTTTAGACAATCATTGTATTAGTGTGTCTCAATGGAGTATTACCTGTATTATTTTTTTTCTTTTTCACTTTCGGGGGTAACCAAAAGACTTATAGTAGAACGTTACTTGTGGTTGAAAGCGTGTAGTTTTCAGAAATGTATGAATAATAGAAATGCCAAAATTTGACTCTGAAAGTTTTTTTTCAGGTTGCCGCACATTTAGATGATAGTTATGTAGCTTGTTCTGTCAGGTATATAATGTCAGGTCAGAACATAATATCTTCTATGCTGACAGCAATTGACGGAATTGACTTTTAAATGAAAATAATAAAATGGTCGTGTTTCTTCTCATAGCTGGTGGATGAGGAGAAAATGCTCCTGACGTCTGAGACTGAGAAGCTGGCAGCTTTTTGCCAGCAGCTACAAATATGTGCCAAGTCTCCTGTCCAGGGAAAGAGTGCTACGTTCCAGAAGGTAACATGCTGCTAAGACCACCCGAGATCCAATAAAAAAAGGCAATTGAATTGTATAAAAACGAAAAGGATTGTATGAAATAAATGTTACGCAGTATCGAAAATGTCTACTCAAACAACTGGATAAAACTAAATAAAAATAAAACCGCATCCAAACCTTTTATAAAATGCGTAAATGTACAGTCTTGAACGTGTTACGACATGTCCATGACATGTTAAATAAACACAAAACAAAAGGCACAAATAGACAGTGCTGTGAAAAAGTATTTGCCCTACCCTGATTTCTTCTGTTTTTGTGTTTATCTCGTACTAAATAGTTTCAGAAATGAAAACAAAATCTAAGATAAAGCACAGGCAGCCTGAGTAAACGCAAAATACAGTTTTTAAATGATATTTTTATTTATTGAAGCAAAACTGTTATCCAATACCAACTGGGTCTGTGTGAAAATGTATTTGCCCCCGTAGTTACTAATTTCCCAAATCTTTGAAACTGCATTCATAACGGGGTTCAGCTGGAATAGACGCAAGCAGGCCTGATTACTGCAAACCCTGCTCGATCACATCAGCACTTAAATAGAACTTTGGTTGAAAGTTGGTTAAAAGGTCTTACCCAGTAACACACTACGCCAAAACTGAAAGAAATCCCAGAAATGACGAGGAAGAAGGTGATTGAAATACATCAGTCTGGGAAGAGTTACAAAGATATTTCAAAGGCTCACAGTGAGAGCCGTTATCTCCAACTGGAGAAACTCGAGTCAGTAGTGAACCTTCCCAGAAATGGCCGACCTTCCAAAATACCTCCAAAAGCACAGCAACTACTCATCCAGGAAGTCACAAAAGAGCTAAGGACAACATCAAAGGTCCTACAGGCCTCTCTTATATCAACAGAGGTCACTGTTCATGACTGCTAACTTGGAAGAATCTTAAGGCTTGTCTGAATTTTGCCAAAACACACCTCGATGATCCTCAAACCTTTTGGCAGAATGTTCTATGGACTGATGCGTCGAAAGTAGAATTGTCTGGAAGACAGGGGTCGGGCTAAACCAAACACAGAATTCCATAAAAAGAAGGTCATACCTACGGTTAAGCATGGTGGTGGAAGTGTGATGGTGTGGGGATGCTTTGCTGCTTCAGGGCCTGGGCAACTTGCAACAATCGAAGGAAACATGAATTTTGCTCTCTACCAGAAAATCCTAAAGGAGAATGTCTAGTATTAAGTTTTCAGTGTTTGGATGCAGTTATTGCTGCTAAAGGTGGCACACGGCCAGATTTTAAGTTTAAGGAGACAATTAGTTTTTCACATGGGTTATAGATGTTGGATCACTTTTTTGCTTCAAGAAATAAATACAACATGTGTTGTGTGTTTACTCAGGTTGCCTTGGTTTTATGTTGTATCTCGTTTGAAGATCTAAAACTATTTAGTATGAGATATAACTAGTTGAACATGCATGCAATCAGACCTCATCGCCCTCACCATAGCCGCATCTATTATCTGGTGATGGATCGTTGATGTTTAGTGGCTGCTGGACCAAGGACTCTTCTAAATATTGTAATAAATAATGAACTCCTCATGAATTCTTCTAGTTATGAAGATATTTCAGTTTAAAACTTCGCTGCATCCGCCAGGAGGTGAAGCCTTGTTTCTAGGTGGAGCTTTCAACAAGATAATGACCCCAAGTGTTCATATCAAGACAGAAATATTTGCAGGATTCAAAATCAGCTCTTGCAATTATGATCTCATCTCGTTCCTGTTGAAAACCTGTGGTCTGAATTGAAGAGCACAGTTACACAAACAAAGGAACTTGAAATGTTCTTCATGGAGCAGGGTTCAAGATCCTCTTCAAGGATGTATTTTTCTCTGATGATATATAGGTATATATATGTATATGTATATATATATGTGTGTGTGTGTTTTAATTACATTTTTTATTTACTGAAATAATTGCACTAAGTGCTACTTTTATTTTGCATCTTATGTGACCTCATATGTCGATGCCAATAATTCTTCAGTTTGTGCTCAGAAAAAGAAGTGAGAGTACGAGCTCTCTGTGCCTCCCCTGCGGCTTTCGGGAACACTATATAGTAGCTACTGCAGAGAAAACGATTACGTGAGCCGAACTGCCTCAGCGATCATCTGTCATAGGAACTAAAGATTGTTGTCTCAGGGTGGACATGATTGCTTTTCTGAAACACGGCCCCAAACAACCATGCTGTTAAATGTATTTTTGGAAAGCGTGGTCATCGAACAATCAATCCGGTTCTCTTCTGGTTCTGCGCAGGTGGACTCGACTATACATAACACCAAAGGCGTGATAACAGCGGTGGCGTCTCTCCTTCCACTGTGTAACAAACTCGTCAGAAAGGTACGATGACCAGAGAACCCGCAGAACTTTTTATCCCAGATTTATCCCCAATTTCTTTCCTCCGTCATTTCATGCGCATTACTGTGCTACCCATGACCCATGCAAACAGGTTACGCTTTTTTTTCTTTTTTTTCTTAAAATGTTTGCGCATTTGAATACCTGTCCGGACAAAACGATGTGCCACTAATGGCACTTTTATCATATTTATTGGCGAGACTATGATTATGATTATGATTATGATTACCAAGGGTCGTATTTTGATATTAAAAGCATTTGATTTATATACTGATTAAATACATTACATTTGCTAAAACAAATAGCACTCTGAATGCAAGGAACAGTAAAATAATATTTAGAACGTGTTCATAACGCTTAATAACAAATGCAAGAAAATATGGAAAAATGATCAATATTCAAATCTTTTTTTTTTTTTTAAAAAAAGAAAGCGCTAAACAGTCATGTGGAATATCTTCAAACAACATAATTATTAAGAAGAAGCTCAGTGTAAATATAATGCATAGTATTATCTACAAAACATTAGCAGAACGTTGTACATTTATTAGTAAAATTGTAGATTTTAACATTGTTCAATCCCAGTTAAGACATTAATTTTGACAGTCCTCTATGACGACTGAGAGAATTGACAGCTTGTAAAAGTGTACTTGGGGCTGGGAGGTGGGGTTAAGAGTATGACATTCGTTTAATTCTTTATCTCAAAAAGACTTGCTGAGAATATCGAACCTGTAAAGGAGAGATATACCTTACTGTATATTATACTTTAAAATATGAAAAACGTTACATAAGGCAGCTACTTTATAATTTGCCACACGTAAGTTTACACAACACTGAAAATGAGATGACGATGATATGGATAACAATTGATGATATTTTGCTTATGCTTTCCCTCTCCGCCGCTTCCTGTCAGTGTAAACCAGAGTGCAGCAGTCTGGATTCTCCTCAGGCCTGGAGGGAGAGGCAGCACACGCCGCTTAAAGACGACGCACTGAATGGCAAAAGCTCCAACGGCTTCAGGGTCAAACCCCTGGAGCAGCACATGGCCAATCTCACCTTCTTAGAGAGCAAGTAGCTGAGAGCCCTTACAGCCCAGAGCTAATGAAACTCGGAGTATTATTCTACACACACACACACACACACGCGCACACGCACGCTTTGCCACATATTTTGTGTTGTGCAGTGGCATACTCACATACAATAAGGTCCAAAAGTCTCTCTTACCAAGAACTGTTTTTATTTCAGAATACATTTCACAAACTATATCTTGCAACTGAGGTTATTCTTCAGTAAAGTATGATTTTAATAAAGCAAAAGAGGTAGAACTAATATTATGTGATTTCGAGTTAACTAATGTTTATTAATTAGAGTTAAGTTGAAATATAGAAGAAAGCCACAATAGGTCATGTGTTCTTAAAATGTTTTATCAGTTTAAATCCAAGCACATTAATACAGAATTCAATTACAGTGATGCGGTCAGAGGTTTGGTATACCAAGGAGTTTACACTGGCGTCGAATGCAGCTCAGCCAATCAGAGTGTAGAATCGGTTTTATCATGCAAAAGAAGAATTATAACACTGGTAATGCAAAAACCCGTTTTCTTTCTGGAGTCTTTTTCGTCTCACGATTTGGAGGTTTGTCTTGTTGCACCCACATTTTGTTTTTAGCTTGTTGAATTTTTATTGCAAGATGTAGGTTACTCTTCTTTTTTTTTCTTTTTTTTTTAAAACTATTTCCTATATTAAGATTTGCACTTTTTGACTGTTAAGTTGGTCGTTCAATATCAAACGTTTATTAATGTAGTTATTCGGTCATAAATGAGAACATTGCTTGTAGGAATTTGAATACACATTCCATCGAAACAATAAAAAAATGTCATGTAAATGATAGTCTAGATACGTCAAAAGTTTTTATATAAGAAATGATTCAGTAACTTCGGTAATTTTGTTTTTAAGCACTAATGGAATAAAAACAGTTCTCTTGAGACTTTTGGATTGTGTGGCATAGACACACACACACACACACACACAAAAAAAAACCACACCGAAAAACCAAAACACAAACACCCTTTTTCTTTCTCTTTGTATAAATCAGTACATGTTTTGGGGTCAATTCCACACTGCCCTGCTCTTTACTACTGCTGAAAAAGCTACTCTTAAGACAGAGTTGATATTTTTCACTAAGTGATATGGTGTTAACAGAGTAGCTCGAAAAATATAAGTGAAATCTGCCTCGGTTGTTTTAGTATAGGACACTGACACGCTGTATTTAATGTATCTGCCTCATTTACACATCGACGCCAAATACGTCCAGTTTCCGTCATCTCTCAGGCCGTCAGCACCAGGGTGTGAAGCACCATGTCACGGACTTAACGTTTCCAACGTGCCGAAAATGACTGTTCCCAAAAAAAAAAGCAGTGCTGAAGAATGTCACTTTAGTATAAAAGTGACCCTGACGGTATTAAAAGCAAGTTCTGTTCGTGTATTTGTAGTGACGGTAACTGCCTCCTCATATGGACGGTCCTGTAGGTCACTGTGATTCGTACTGTTACTTGAAATGCGCCGAGCTCTGGTACAGTAACTCCAAACGGTCAGGATGAAGACTTTCTAAAAAAAAAAAAAAAAAAAATCAAGACACTCAACTGCGATGTGCTTGGGATCGAGCGGTTCGTGCAGCATGATCTTACCTTTCCTTTCTGCCTCACGCCTCACTTACTATGATGAGTGAAGTGTCCAAAACGTACGTGTTCACGTGTGAAGTTTCAGAACATGCTCATAACACTGCAGTCAAACTTTAAGCTTTAGTGATGACAGAGAAACTATGAATCTGTGTGAAACTAGTTTTGGACCATTTGGATCCTTTTGACGGTTGAATGATTGTTAAACAAAGAAAGTCTAAATATACATTATTTTTCTTACATTGTGGACAATGTCATTTATTTGTGTAGTTACAAAATCTTCTGTGTGCACGCAAAATATGGTAATATACATGTCACGTAATAACCAAACTGACTAAATACTGGCGAGTCCGAATACAAATCTGATCCTGGTAACTAGTCAGATATTTCAAACGATTTCAAATCAATAATTTGTCCCAAATTCAAAAAATGTGCAACAATTCAATATCGGCTAAATCATTATTACATTATTATTATTATTATTATTATTATTATTATTATTCTCTAATCCAGTATAAAACTAAATAATAGAAATTTAATTAAAAAAACAAACTAGTAATAAATATGAACATATACAGGATAAGCGGTACAGAAAATGGATGGATGGATGAACATATACTGGTTACAGTGAGAATGCCCTTTAGTCTTGGTTCATGTCACATCCGAAACATTTTCTTTTCTTTTTTTTTTTTTTTTGCTGAGGCCATTTGTGTAAATTTTGATTTCAGAGAGACTCTTGCGGTTGAGTATTTCGTTTAGAGATGACGTCCTCATACTCTTCTCTGGTCAGAAGGCCTTTGGTGACTGTTTTGCTCTCTTCCAGTTTGGGTAAGATGACCGCTATGTAGCCGTCAGTGGAGGGCTGGTCAGGAGAGGACAAAACATTTACTGTCGTCATGTAATATTCAACAAACAAAAAAATAATTAACATGTACTGTACTGAATAACATTCAGGACAGGCAGTACATTTCTGAAAAGTTGGTAATAGAAAATGGGAATCATTGGCTGTTTCCATTAAATATTAAATATAAACATACTAGAACCCAAACAGACATCTACAGAATTATCGGCACCCTTCAAGACACTTGAATTAGGGAAAATGCAGTGTTTAAAAAACAGTACTTTCTCTCAAATGAGAGAAAAATGACGACGACACCCATGACGCATTTAACATTGTGTCATGGTATCCTCAAACAATGTTGTTCTTAACGAAATATTAGGTTGCGCAAATGTAAAATCCCCACACTAAGGGGAAAAACCAAAAAGATATTGTTATATTTCTATAAATCTGCTTCGTGACAATGTCCAATGCTCAAAGCAGTACACAAATAGAACTGAACTGAACTGAGGGGTTGGTGGAAGTTGGGTAATGGATATACAAAACACCATTCAGCATTGTCATGGTCGAAGTCGCATAAGTACATCCTAAAGATTTCTGAATTGCAGTTTATTATGGTTTTAAAGTCAACTACTAAACCACCCCCATAACAAGCCGTTACCTCACCATGCCTCTACAATCAGAACTCTGTGGATAGATGAAGCCAAATTTCAAACTTTTAGCCATGACCACAATTTGCAGTTGGCAGAAATGTGGACTGCATGCATGGACAAGTTTGGCAGAGGATCACTGAGACAAGGTAGTAGCGCCAATAATTAAGAAATCGTGTTGTGAACAAGAAACGTTTCAAGTGTACAGTTCTGATTACTCTCCACTGCGCTCTCTTAACACGCCACCATTTCTGACCGGATAAACTGTTAGGATATTTATTGCTACATCGCTGCTATTTTTAATGAGAAATTTCCCCACTTGAAGTAGAGAGAGACCCTGGAATTTATTTATTTATTTATTTATTTCAAATTGCGAGCTCAGTGATGAACCGCTTAAAAGTGGGTTTGCTCCTGTATGAAGCTTATGAATTACTGCGCGATCTTTTTAAGGTTACCTTGTCCAGTAGAAGATCAGGACGTTTCAGGATGTCTTCATTGACTTCTAAGAGGCGTCCTCTGATACAGCTGTGAGGAAAAACCAAACGAGGAACAGACCTTAGCTTCTGGATTAAAGTGATAAAATGTTCAGTTTTGGGTGAACTAACTCATCACATACTCACCCTCATGTCGTTCCAAACCCATAAGACTTCCGTTCATCTTCGGAACACAAATGAAGACATTTTTAATGAAACCTGGGAGATTTCTGTCCCTCCATTTACAGTCCAAGTAACCAAAACGTTCCAGCTCTGGAAAGTTCATAAAGGCATCGTAAAAGTCATCCATGTGACTCCAGTGGTTTAATCTCAGTTTTATGAAGCGATACGGACGCTTCGTGCACGCAAAAAAAAAAACTAAAATCAAGTCTTAAGAGAACTTCCGTTCTGGCGATACAGCGGGACCCGGAAGCGCTGCACTGTTTACGGCAGAGGAAGACGGACGCTGGACACAAACTGAGTCACGCAGAACAATCTTTGTAACAAAGATGTCTGCAGATTTCCACATAGAGGAGGACTTGAATTTTTTTTTTTGGTCCGCTCTCGCGTCAGCACAACACGCATACGCCGCGGTTCTCTCGTGAACGCGTCGCAGATCTAAGCGGAAGTGAAGATATTTTGTGAATAAAGGTTTTTTTTTGCGCACACTAAGCATTCGTATCGCTTCATAAAACTGGGATTAAACCACTGGAGTCACATGGGTTACTTTTACAATGACTTTTGGTTACATGGACTGTAAATGGAGGGACACAAATCTCCCGAGGTTTCATTAATAATGTCTTCGTTTGTGTTCTGAAGACGAACGAAAGTCTTATGGGTTTGGAACGACATGTGGAGGAGTAACTGATGACAGAATTTTCATTTTTGGGTGAACTATCCCTTTTAATACACGTGATTAACTAGTGCAATATCCTGTATGGTCTTGAGGTGTCAGAGAAACTGTTTTTTTTTTTTTTTTTTAATTTAATCCCACTTCCTCCCTCTGCCAAACGCCGGCTCCTGCGACATTTTTTGCTGCGGGTTCTCAGTCCCAATAAACACCTCGTGTGTTTAAATTTGTGCCTTCAGATTGTACTCGAAGCAAATGCGTCTCCCTATTTAGCGTCGCAGCATAAAGCCTCTGAGGTTAGATATTTAACTCACCTGAAGATGGTGTACTCAATGTCATCTGTGCATGTTATTCTGCACAGCGGAGCAAACTCTGTCAGGAACTGACCCCCCTGTAAGAATTCATGATAAAGTTCATACTTTGCACGTTCCTATCTGCTACCGTAACGTGAGCGTCGGAGTCGCAGTAGGAAACTAACTCACTCGCTTTGATTTGCCAGACACTTTGTTGTTCAGGCGGCTGCATCCGTCACTGATACGGTAATCGATGCTCTTGATTTTGCGTCCCTGCTGGAGGATGGGGTGAGACTCTGCAAGAGTGATGATGCAGATCCTGTATATAAAACGCTGTCTTTTAGATCATCCTGCTAAATAACTAAACGCATCAGGAAAAACTCGAAAGAATTGATCTACCTGTTCGAGTGCTGTAGGATGCAATGGTCTTCACATGATCTCCCTTTCATATCTGAAAGTGAGTCAACAAATCAATACTTCCACACTGTTCTCATACTGTAAAACTTTAAAGTAACGTGCTGTCTTAAAACTAGCTTTCAACATCCACTGCTTGATCTGGTCAGATAGCGGCTGCTAAAAACACAGACCGAGCTGCTCAAACTGATAGACTGACTTTGTTTTCCAGCTTCCTTATGACCTGACTGAACTGATCAATAAATGTTTGAGAATTTACTAACTGCACTGTTGTGAACTGAAGAAAGAACTTGTCCATGATGTTGCATTAGTTCAGAAACGGTTTCTCTTCCACCAGTACTTACCATCTGGCAAATATAGTCTACCAGTTTGAGCAGCTCAGCCTGTGTTTGAGTAGATGGTCTGGCTAAGCTGTATTTATTCAACACGGATGTCATATCATCTTATCCAGTTTTCTCACTTTCTGCTTTAGCTACAGTAGATACCACTGGAACAAAAAAAAACCCAGCCCAAATCTACTTTCAACTCCAAGTTTGTGAGCCGTGCATAAATAGGACCTAAAACATCATCAGATTTTCACAAATGTCCTAAAAGTAGATGTAGAGAACCCAGTTAAACAAATGAGACAAAAATATTCTACTTGGTCATTTATTTATTGAGGAAAATGATCTGTGAGTGGCAAAAGAATAATCTGATGACATGTTCACCATCGAATTAAAGCATTATTATTATTATTATTATTATTATTATTATTATTATTGGTTTTCCATTTTATGCAACTTTATACTTCTACTCCACTATATCTCAGAGGCAAATATTGTATTTTTTACTTCACTACATTTGCCTGACAGCTTTAGTTACTACTTACTTTTCAGATGGTAATTTTCTCATACCCTCCCTGTCCAGTGAAAACCGCGCATCTCCAAATGTGTGTGAAGGTTTGTGATAAACTGAAGGATTAAGTTTTCCTTTATGGGTCGAGAAAACTGTCCTATTCCTAATCGAAATAATCTTATAGATTATGATGCACTGCTGTAGATTAGATTAAACTAACCAACAGTATATCAAGTAGTTACAATGAACTCAAACATATGCAGCAGTAAAATGCTACATACACATTAATAAAGTAGAAATATGAATCCAAAAACATCATATATCGATAACATATATACACACACAGTATATTTTACTTGTAGTGGAGTATTTTCATATTGTGGTATTAGTTCTTTTACTTAAGTAAAGGATCTGAACACTTCTTCCACCACTGATTATTATTATGATGATGATGATGATGATGACGACATGAAGTACCTTTACCTGTCAATCACACTGTCTCATTCAACTCAACATGCAATACTTTTAAGTTCTACTGCCTTTATATGAGCAATAGAAGCTCTGTAACTCAAAACAGTCTCGTGACATGTTCACACATCCCTTAAACTGCCAATCAAACTGTCTCTTATTCAGTTCAAGCTGTAAAACGCAAATACTACCACCAAAACCATGAGGTCGGTATAAAACCTTTCTAAGAGCGACATAAGCTCTGTAACTCATGAACCTAAGCTCCGGTCACGCTCCACAACAATGTGAATCTTAGAACTATTCAGGAAAGCAATGATATAACTCAAGTAACTGACCTGACCTCACCTGTTTTATACCATCGTGTATAATAGCGATCAATCACAGATGGAGCTCTCTCATGTGTTTCTGCCATCGCAAATACCAAACGCTAACTATTACACTCTCCAAACACCGACTTCCATGACGGACCACAAATCAGGCTGCGCACGGTGTGCAACCGTTATTAGGAACCGGTCGGAAACATAGACGTAGTGTTTATGAAGTAATAATATAACGGCGCTTTGCGTTTCATAAGTGCTCAATAAACTGAAAATGTAATTATTGCGTTGTCTTTCTTTATTAAAAGTCTTTATTTGAAGACGTATTAGAAAAGAAAACCATAAGGAACAGTTGTGCAGCATAAAAGGGTTAAGTGGCTGAATTCTATATGAATCCACTCTTCCTAAGTTAGCTTACTACCTAGGGTATAATGTGGTAATGTGCACACATTGTGTAGTGATCCAAATAGTTATTGCGCAGCCGTTTGGTATTTAACCAAGTTCGTATTAGCTGTTACACATCGCCGGGTTGCCAGATTGGATAACGCAACTAATGATTGACACTCTTTCCAACAGCTAACGCTTTCAATTAATTATTTTAAACCGTTAAAATGAATTAACTCGGTAATTCATTCTCAACCTTAGATATGCCCGTTACGTGACTATTTAAAAGAAAGCATTTCTTTTCTTTTTTTTTTAAAAAAAAACAACAACAACTATTTCTGTAACAACACAACCTCCACTGTGAAATAATTCATTATTAAATATTGTGTTAATACTGATTCATTAGTATATCATAAAGTTGGTTTTAAATATATCTATAAAATTGCATGCGATTTCGCTTGAAATAAAAAATGTGTAGGTTTTGAAGGCAGGGTTTTGGGTTGTTTGTCACGCTGACCTGGCAACCCTGTGACAACAAAGATGGCGATCCCCATAATGACAACATGCCATGTAGCGTGTTGTGCAAACCGGACTCCACACGTTCTCTCCTGGAGCCGCAGAGATTTAATCGCCTTTGGGACGTGTAATTCAGTTGCTCTGTATGATCCACAGGTAACTAGCTTTAGTTTGTTTCTCTTTGGGAGTTTATTTTCATTTAATATGTGCGGCGTCTCCTGGTGAACTAGCATGTTAGCTCATTCTGCCTGAACTTTTGGTCGCAAGCTACAGAACAGGAGTTAATGTTCGATACATAAAGCACATTTTCCCACCAAAATCTCATGTTTTCCTAAGGGTAAGGAAAGCAACAATACCATACATCATAATCACTCTTTGCTGGTTAATATATATATATTTTACAATCTTACAATTTTACAAGCAATTGTTCTGTTGCAGTGCCATTCATATATACATATATGCACTTTTATATCAAATGTATGCATTTCTTTCCAGTATTAATAAACTTATGAGTAAAATTCCAGTATAAAAGAAGTAAATCCAACATTTTGTGAAATTCCTCTGTAATAAACTTCTGAACAGGACCAGGAATGATGTACAGTTTCATTTAGAAAGCAAGGTGTTTGGTTCTGAATATGGAGAAGAAGAAGAAAATATATTTTTTGGGAAATAGTGTTTTTTTTTTTTTTTTTTTACTGTACTTAATGGAGTTTATATATGAAATTAATGTACAGTACTGTGCACCATTTTCATACACATACAAAGAAATGCTGTTAAGTAAAGATGACTTCAATAATGAACTGAAATCTTTCTGCTTAAAAGAAAAACACTGCAGCGTACAGTAATAAACTAAACAAGGTCAGTATGACCTTGGTGTGGCGACCCTTTGCTCGTTTTTCCCTATAAATTAGAAGTCTCGGGTACAATGTGTGCAGTGTTATAAGGAAATTAGAAGGTAAGTTTTGAGGGGCAGTGGTGGCTCAACGGATGAGGCTCTGGGTTACTGATCAGAAGGTTCAAGCCCCAGGACCACCAAGCGGCCACTGTTGGGCCCTTGAGTAAGGCCCTTAACCCTCTCTGTATCATGTCTGACCCCAACTTCCTAACAAACTGGGATATGTGAAGAAAATAATTTCACCGTGCTGTAATATATGTGACAAATAAAGGCTTCTTTCTTTCTTTCTTTCTTTTTTTCTGTCTGTCTGACTGTCTTTCTTGAGTTTTACTGAGCACCTTGTAGAGCCAGGCACCGTTCTTCTGGAGACTTTGACTGTCACACTTGCTTCCTTTTTTTTTCTTTTCTTAATCAATTAATTAATTAATTTGTGTTCTTTTTTTCATGTAAATCCCAGCAGCCTTCATTATCTTTTTTTTTTGTCTGAAAATGGGTCTCTTATGTAATATGTTGCTTTCTTTACTGGCATGCAACATTTTTCTGTAACATTTATTATTATTATTATTATTATTATTATTATTGTTGTTTTTTTTGGAAAAGTAATGTTTGGAAATCTAAAATGTTTTTGTACTGACTCAATAAAGTAGAATTAATAAAATAATTATATATAACATAATTTGTTCTAAATAAATATAGGTGCCTAAGACTTTTGCGCGGTACTGTATGTCGTCATAAAACACAAATTGACATTATTTTAGGGTTATGTAACACGTTTCAGATAATGCAGTGCTCATGAGTGGACAAAAACAATGAAAGTAGCACTTTTCTGTAAATTGATATTTCATTTTGTTTTAATAATAATATTGGTAATAGTTTAAAAAAAAAAAAAAAGCTACAGAACCATTCTGTTTATTTACTGAACATCACTAAGTCTTTCCTGTTGTGTGGTTAGCCAGCTAGCCACGACTAAACATCATGCTGTTGGTCTGATTTACCCAAATAGATTTAACTGAGCTGCCATTAGTGGAAAAAGTCATTTATTTATTATTTTTTTTTGTGACTCTTTTCTCAGGAGGTGAAAGTTGTTGAGCTCCTGAATAAGCACAGTGGCAGGGTTAACACTGTGCAGTGGATTCACAGGGAGGACTGTGGTGAGTGGGATTTCATCCTAGATAATCGTCTTGGTTATTTATTAAAAATGATGCAGTTTAATTAAGTTTTTGGCACCAAGTGTTCAGACGTTACCTCTCCAAGCAGTGGAGTCCAGTTCAGTGCAAAATGCAGAGCTGTGTTGAGTTTCACAAGTATGAAAATGGTCAAATGACGCGTCAGTGTTAATAGCAAAAAAGAATAGATCCAAATTGTTTCACCTACGAGCAGAGATGGAAACTCGAGTCTGCTGCCCGAGCCGCAAAAACAACTGACTCGAGACTTGACTTGGACTCTCGAACGACTGACTCGAGACTCGACTTGGACTCTCGAACGACTGACTCGAGACTCGACTTGGACTCTCGAACGACTGACTCGAGACTCGACTTGGACTCTCGAACGACTGACTCGAGACTCGACTTGGACTCTCGAACGACTGACTCGAGACTCGACTTGGACTCTCGAACGACTGACTCGAGCCTTGACTTGGACTCTCGAACGACTGACTCGAGCCTTGACTTGGACTCTCGAACGACTGACTCGAGCCTTGACTTGGACTCTTGAACGACTGACTCGAGACTTGACTTGGACTTGACACTTTTATTTGCTTTAAAATGTATTAATAGTTAATATATTAATATTTATTTCATTGTAAACGCACGGTACATTTTCATGGTACAGTCAGTACCGTTTATTTTTTAAATAAAGTTCGGCAGTATTTTACTTTGAGTATTATGTTTTCATTCAGTATCAGTTCTTAAAATCGGTTGATTAATCGGTTATTTGCCGGTACTGCCCAACTACGTCATAGGTATCAGTAAAATCATCCTGTGTGTGTGTGTGTGTGTGAGATATTTTTGTAATTGTGAAACTGTTATCACAGGTCCAGAAACACAGCTGCTTTCAGGAGGATCTGATAATAATGTTATTGTGTGGGAGGAGCAACACGGTCAGGTTTGTATTTTTTGGGTTCAGTGTGAACGGTGCATGATGTATTTATAGCAGCATAAATATAGTGATAATATGCTGTGTGGCTTCGGATACTACTAAGAAGTTTTTGATATGTCCTCTTAGTTTTTTGACCATTGTGTGTTCCAGTTTGCTGCCTCTGCAGTGTGTTCAGGCCACTCGGGTCCTGTGTGTGCTGTGGACGCTGTACCGCTGTCTTCCTCCGACTCGCTGCTCGTCTCTGCGTCATCAGACTCCACCGTGAAACTGTGGATGTACAGCAGTCGAAAAGGTGAGTGCTGCTTTTTTCTTCTCTCTCTCTCTCTCTCTTTCTTTCTTTAAAATATACACCTGATGTTTCAGTATGTAACATAAGCTTGAGTTTCATGAGTTATAAGTGTCTCAAGACTGACATCTACTGGTAGGTTTTTAGAAAGCCCCTGGAAACACACAAAAAGTTTGATACTGAAGATGCCATTTAATACTCATTCACCAGTGGGAGATTTATGTAGGGCTGGCGATGTGACACAAATAACATATTGCGATACTTGAAGACATTTATAGTCTTGATACACAGTACGCTTCATGACCTACTGTATAATTTAACTAACGAATTGCCAGCTGAAGCAAAAAAAAGTGCCACATTAAAACTAATCCAAATTAAGAACCGTTTAGTTGAACTTGCTGATACTTTTATTTAATGCCTACAAACACTAAACTGTAGCACTGAAAAGACGGACAACGAAAAATCTGTAAAAACAAAACCTTAAGTAAAAGAAAAATGACATGAAAGCAGCAGCTTCCTTTCAGTTCCAGTTTGTCATTATTTAAAACATGAACATACTCTAAAAGTATATTTAAGGAGTATATATTCTGCCAAAAAGCTATAAAAAGACCTATTTTCTGCCTGATTGAGACTATGTTGGTGTATCCGATCACGTACTGATTGACAGCTGCTTCTCCTGGCTCTGCACACAGTGCGTGAACAGTGCTAATGCTAGAAAAGTGCGTAGGAACGACTGAGCAGAGGCTCCACTGTGCTTTTGTTTTTAAACGTGAGTCAGAATTGTTGCGTGGTGCGTTTTGTAGATATTTATAGTGCCTGTTTCTTGCTGAAAGAGGCAAAGATGAAGCAAAATTGCAAAGAAAACTCCCCCTTCTAGCTAGTCTAAAAAGCGACACTGATTATCAGAGCATGGCACTACTACGTTTCGAAGTGGTGCGCATATAGCACTCGGTTTAAAATCGTATGAAATGAGTTTTCCTGTCTCCCGGTGACCATTTGTGACCATGGGTTATTGATACGTGTGGGAAGTGAAGGCTAGCCCGTTTGGTCTGATCCCCACAGAAGAGCTACTGTAGCACAAATTGCTGGAAAGGTGATAGAACGGCGTCATCGTAGCGTTCTGTGTATGGGGCTGCATAGCAACACGCCGGTCAGAATGCCTGTCCACCGCCGAAAGCTCCTACAGTGGGCACGTGAGCATCAGAAGTGGACCATGGGGCAATGGAAGGAGATGACCTGGTCTGATGAATCACGTTTTCTTTTACATCATGTGGACGGCCGGGTGTGTGTGTGCGTGTGTGTGTGTGTGTGTTGCTTACCTGGTGGAGAGATTACACCAGGATGCACTATGGGAAGAAGGCAAGCTGGTGGAGGAAGTCTGATCCTCTGTGCAATGTTCTACTGGGAAACCTTGGGTCCTGCTGGCGTTCATGTGGATGTTACGTTGACACGTACCACCTACCTGAACATTGTTGCAGATCAAGTACACCCTAATAGCAGTGGCCTCTATCAGCAGGATAATGCGCCCTGCTACACTGCCAAAAATTGTTCAGGAACGGTTTGAGGAACATGACAAAGAGTTCACGGTGTTGACTCGGCCTCCAGATTTCAATCCGATCGAGCATCCGTGCGATGTGCTGGACAAACAAGTCCGATCCACGGAGGCCCCACATCGCAACTTACAGTAATTAAAAGATCTACCGCTAACGTCTTGCTGCCAGATACCGCAGCACACCTTCAGAGAGCTTGTGGAGTCCATGCCTCGACGGATCAGGGCTGTTTTGATGGCACAAAGGGGGCGTACGTAATATTAGGCGGGTGTTTTTAATGTTATTGCTAATGGCTGTATATTTGCTCTGTCTCAGACACTCAGAGGCTGAGTGAGCAGGAAAGAAGTACATTTTGTGTTTGTATTTGGGGTGAAAGGGGGAACTGACGTGGCTAATTCAGATTGGTGCTTGACGTCACTTCTACCAAGTATAGTACAAATCAAATCATACGAAATGAAACGGCACAAAAGAAATCTCTCAAGTGGAAAAAAATCACATTGTTTTACTATCTTTTGCAGTCATTGGTGAATTCTCCACAGGGGTTATATTTATATCTAACAGTAAAGTGCAGTAGCAAATGGAGGGCAATAAGGTGATCGGGGCAGTCACGGAAATTCCACAGCTTTTGAGGCAGAACTAGTTTGGTGATGTAATTACGGTGATGTTCTTGATGACTACGTCATTCCTTCAAGTATATACCGAGTTTCTTTGCGAGTACCTGCATCAGGGAGGTTCCAGATATTTGACGACAAACCTATTTGCTCGGTAATAACACAAATCAGCACGTTTGCTGTTCGGCTCAGCGAGTAATGAATTCGGATGTTTTGACCGAGTACATCTCGGTTTTTGTTATTACGCTCCAGTTTGTGTTGACGGCAGCAGCCCAACACAGCAGAGAGCATTTACATTCATACATTTGCCAGATGCTTTTTCCAAAATGACTTCTAATTGAGCTGAGCAGTTGTGGGTTTAGGACCACACAGTAACAGCTTGGCAGTTGTGCTGCCATGATGTCCGTCGACAAATGAAATCAGATACCCAAAATGGATTTTATTAGCCGCTTGTTTTTCTATATTGGAAACATTTCATACCAATATTAGCTTTTCAGAGAGGATCTAACAAAGCCAACTGAAGTTAGAACACATAATATATGCGTCACGCTTAATATGCATCGTGTATTCCCGCACCGAAGGTGAGACAGGAAAATCTGATTTCACATCTGAGACCAGTTTTAATGGGCAATCAGAAATCATTTAACAGCCAGTCTTTTTAAAATGCATCACAGCTGTGTGAGTTCATTCTTACCCATGGCGTGTTTATGACCTCCACCAGCCGAATGCCTCCAGACGTTATCTTTTGGGAGCGGCTTCATGATGGATGTCTCCTTAGCGCTGTTGCCAGGCAGCAGAGGTAAGCAGTGCATGCTGCCATGCATCAGGTAGCTTTTCCCTTCATGCAATTTGTCTCCATTGCCCTGGTTTGACTGAATGTCCTGTTAAATTCTTTATGCCTTCGCTTTCTGATGGAGCCATTATGCAACCCCTTAAAGATATATCTACTGTTCAGCATGATACATGTCCATTTTTATACATTTGTATTGTAACTAATTCTCATTTCTCATTGCCCTTTTAGTGCCCATCCTAGCATGTGGGGGAGATGACAGCAAAGTCCATTTGTTTGTGCAGATCAATGGACAGGTATTTATGAGTTCATATATATATATATATAATATTATGTGTCACATCGAAATCTTAAAAAAGCTGCATATTATCATTTAAGGTACATGATAGCCATTCAGAAAAGAGTACGTTGTGCTGCTTCATGGCAGTCCTGTAATAAGAAATGCTTCAGAATGCTTGAACCTGTGTCCTTAGCAAGAAAAGAAATTCAGAGTGCAGTACCCAGTTTTATTTAAGCTACACCGGCCGTCTCTGAAGTTGCTTCTGCACTTGCTTGTGCTTCAGTTTCAGAACGTACTCGCATTACAAGGCCACGAGGACTGGGTCCGTGGTGTGGAATGGGCAGCAAAAGGTAAGAGTTTTCACCTCAGTTGTTCCTGGAACGTCATTTATCGTTGTCCATGTATTCTGTTATTTAATAATTTCATTTATAACAAATATTATTATTGTTCAGGTGCATAAACCATATACAGTCCCTTCAGGATTTTCGCGTTCTCCGAAATGAATGCGAAATCAAGCGAACTGCGATACTCGGAGGAGCTTGCGGTTTTTCTGCCGATTCGGGCTAGGGAGTGTCACGTGACCCCATCACAACACGCGTTCAGCCAAAGCTGTCTTCGATTCACGTGCATCGAACATGAGTACAGCTAAAAGGTCTCATTTGCCCGTAAACATCACTGCGAAATGGCGTGCAAAAGAATTTTGTGCAATCGCAATTTCATCAGTAACTAATTTTCAGCCAAAAAAACCCCCCCGCAAGAAATCTTTTAAAAAGAGCCGTAGCAGAATCGAGCATTTTCGGCCGCGACGATCACAGAAATCTCAGCGAAAACCTGTACGGACTGAACATCCCCCTCGTGTCACTTATACGTGCGCATACACACGTGTACTCGGGCATTTAAAAGGATTTTTATAGACGAACGCATACATGTATACACATTCACACAGGCATGCACGCTATACACTTGCACATATACATGTTATTGAACCCTTTTTTTTTTTTTTTTTTGTTATGATGTATATAATGTTATTAGTTTATCATGTTGATGTAGTTGTATTATTTTCTGTATGTTAATTTTAATGTTCTCTATATCTTTGTAAAAATATTTAAGATAGGACCTGTCAGTATTGAAGAAAAACAATTTCAGACATTTGACTTTGCTTTGAGCTAGAGCCTGTTTAGATCAATCCCAAAATCATATCCGTTCATCTGCTGGTTACGTTGATAATTCCGTATAAATTCATTACAGACATCCTTGAGATATCGCGCTAACGAGAATCTCGGACGGACAGATGCACGTGTTATTGTATTTTGAAGTCTTCCCGGCTGGAAGCTAGATACCACGACTGGCAAAGTTACGCTTATTTATGTTTTAAATGGCCGCCCTGCATGCTGCCCGTGTCCGGTGTAAAGGCCATCCTGATTAACATACAGCATGACATGACAGCATGTTGGACATGGTGCTGCCGCAGTCTGGTGTAAAAAGGGCTTAAGCCGTCCTTTAAATTAATGAAGGCTAATGAAATTTTACTACTCATAATAGTTTGACAGTTTTAATTCTTATTTCTCATCGTGCATAGAACTACAACAAGCAGTAAAAATCTTCGGCAACCCCATCCGCATAACCGCGAAGTTGAAAACCCGTGTATTAAGCCAGTTACTTTCTGATGTCTGAATATCAGAACACTCATAAATAAATTTGTCACGTGAAAATGTAGTACAGGAGCGGAGTTCTGAATATAAAATTCCTCCTCAGTGCTCTCTATCCAAATTGGTCTCAGCCTTGTTAGTCTTCATAATTCATGAAGCGACTACAGGTTCCGTGCTTGGCTGGACTGATATACTGAAGTGTGTGTGTGTGTGTGTGTGTGTGTGTGTGTTCTTTCAGATGGGGAATTACTTTTGGCCAGTTGCGCTCAGGACTGTCTGATCCGAGTGTGGAGGCTGGTGGTTAAATGCGACGCACACGTACAGGAGCCTGCCGAAGGAATCATCAGGATGACTGAGGATGTGTTTGAGGTGAAGGGGAAAAGTGAGGCCTGCTCTTATTCTCTCAGTGTTGGAGTTATTCAGTGCTGAACCCCGTTTCACTGTGATGAAGCTGTCTTTCTGTCCAACAGTGTATGCAGTGAGCCTTGAGACGGTATTAGCTGGCCATGAGAACTGGGTGTATGGGATCCATTGGCAGCCTTCATTTAGCAAAGGTGTTAGGATGGATTTTTTTTTACAGCTAATAATAATCATAGTTTCTATTTAATCTATTTAACTTCATTTTTTGCTGTTTGTCTCCCCCTGCAGGCGGCACAGTGGAACAGCCTCTGAGTCTGCTTTCTGCCTCTATGGATAAGACCATGATCCTATGGGGGCCAGAGGAGGCGTCAGGTGTGTGGGTGGAGCAGGTCAGTTTGCTCTCTCCTACCTGTTTATTTGACGAGGAGATTTGTTTTTCATTTATGAATCGCTCCAGTTTCCAGACATTCATCCTGTTCTTCTTGTCACTTCACTGTGCTAATGCTTTTAATGACCCATTTTAAAATGTGTCAACGTAAGAGAAATAGTAATCAAGACATCATCCTATATCATCTTCTGTTCACACGTGAACCCTCTGTGTTGCTCATCCTGGCTTGCTTTCATAATGGAACCCCTTCCAAATGAATTACTGTTGAATTGTCTTAAGTGTGTGTATGTGTGTGTGCGTGGGACTCCAGACACACCATCCTCTGTTCATTTCTGGCACCGTTTCAGACAGAGAGGCAGGACAGCTCCGACCCTACCGTCGGGGCACTGTCCTTCCTTAGTCGCCTATTCATGTGTCCTCTGGCTATCCTCCTTGCCAGTCATGGAGGTCTTCATAATGCACAGCAGATAGTGCCAAATGTGCAAATAGTGTGAGTATGTGGTAGGAGTGAAGACAGCTCATCTGCTGTGCTCCACCCGCCCTGGCAGCTGGAGAACATCTGTCTGTTCTTCTCGTCCTTTCTGATCGTAAGCTTCACAGCAGGAGTAAAGGTCGGTGTGTTTTCCATCTGGCGGGGAGCTGATGACAGGTGATGTCTTTCTGAAGCAGAGCAGAAGCAAACGATTGCCTTTTTTTTTTTTTACCGACGAGGTGCTGAGTGCACAGCCGGTGTATAACTCTGGAAGACAGTTCTCCGCTGCAAATTGGTTCTATCCGCAAACACGGTTTGTAAAACAGGAATGATGTTAGAGGCTTAGGGGTGGTGCCACTATGCTGCCATGGCAACTTGAGCGATTTGAGCTATTTAAAAAAATTTTTTAAGAAAAGAAAAGAAACGAACAACGCAGGGTCCTCTGAAGATTATCGATTGAAGTGTGTTCTGAGGAAGAATTGAGCAAATGCTCCAAACTGAATAGCAGATACACCCTAACCAATCTTCTGTAGCATTTTCTCAAGTCTAATTTCTTTAAAATAATTTTTGTCGTTTATTTTTGATGTTACACGTCCGACTATATAACGATCCCGTAAATAAATAAAAATAAATAAATAAATAAATAAATAAATAAAAGGTTACCTGGTTCTATGAAGCATTAATGGCAATGTTTAGGTTTAAAAAAAAAAAAGTAAATAAAAAAAGAGGCAAGAGCGAACCTGTGCCTAAATTACAGCAGAGCTGCTTTAAGCCACACCAAAGCTTTTTTTTTTTTTTTTTTTTTTTTTTTTTTTAACTTCCCATTATTGGCTTGTCACGCTTCATTTGTCTAGAAGTTTCTTTTGGTGGATTTAAGAAGAAATCCAACAATTTTCCAGTGTTAAAATAACGTAATGTTTACGTTTTGTGTACTATTGTGCTACCTCCTGGTCACCGAACTAAACCTCCACTGAAATGTCTCTACTTCACCGGGTAGAGTTCTGTACTCTGAAACCAATATGCACAGATTTAGCCAGGATCCAGATTGTCCTGGGTTCAGAATGCTGCTGTGCCGTGACGTGCTGCACTGTTTGATGGAAGAGCGCCATGGTCTCACATGCTTGCATCACTGCATACACGGGAACACATCCTGTGTGCCTTGTATTCGTCATGATTAAGAGCATATTACATGAACTAGTTAATCAATCACAGCCTCTAGCTAAAAGTGGGTGTCTGTTCTCACATCCTTCCTTCCGCCAATGAGACATTTCCACAGTTTCACACACAGCTGGACTGCTTAAAGACTGAGATTACGTTACACCTGTCTCCTTAAGCATTGTCTCCTGACAAATGGCTGTAATTACGAAAATGGTTTAAGAGCATTCAGATTTAATAATGATAAAAAAAAAAAAAATCTTCTAAGTAAGGCTAGGGAACGTAATAAGATATCTATATTATGATATGCCATCGTGATGCACTTTTCTAAGTATCATTATAATCGTCAAGACACATTTACGCATTAAATGCCCAGTTAGTAACTAGTTAGGACTATTTTGTCAGTTTCATTAACTTTTCATCAAGAGAAATGTTAATGAAGTGGGTGCAGTGGTGGCTTAGTGGTTAAGGCGCTGGGTTACTGATCGGAAGGTCGGGAGTTCAAGCCCCGGCGCTGCCACTGTTGGGCCCTTGAGCAAGGCCCTTAACCCTCTCTGCTCCAGGGGTGCTGTATCATGGCTGACCCTGCATGCTGGGGTATGCTAAGAAAAGAATTTCACTGTGCTGTAATGTATACGTGTCCAATAAAGACTCATTATCCTCTCTCTCTCTCTCTCTATATATACAATTTAATTATGGCACCGCCCACTCTCATGTTTATTTTATCTAGACCTGAGCCTCGCCACTACCTGAGAGTGTAGGATTGACCAGGAAATGCCCAGCAATCATTGTGGCTAATTAACACATTTAAAAAATCAGAGCATCCTCCATAATTATTATCCTAACTGAACAAATTTAGTGGAGAGCTGGCTAGCAGTGGGGTGGCCAGACGGGCTGCTGAGTAAAGTAGGTCCTGCTAATAAGTCATTCTGGTAGTTAGTGCTGTGGTACGGTCTGGGAGGAACATACTGAGGACATGTCACTGCTGAACCCTTAGCTGCATGCTAATTTATTATTAATGCAGATGGATCAGAACAGAGAGATGATCAGAGGGTTATAGCGGCACTACAATGCAGAAATGAGCTCAACTAAGTCTAGATTGTTAACCTGGCTAATCGATCGCGCATCGGGGATCATCTTAAGCACACCGATCTACCAGTGACACCATACGGCTTTTTAAATGCCAGTTAAGTGGCACTTATTATGATGATGATGATGATCATGAGCACAGATTAAATTTAAACATATTCCACTTTAATTTCTTTTCAAACTGCGTAGCTTTCTCGTGCCCTGTGGTGTGTGTTTGGAAGTGTGTTATGTGATGCAGATCCACATTGTTGTTGTTTTCTCTATATACTGTGAGTGATTACACAGTGTGCTTGCAGGCTTGGTGTAATATATGCAAGGCAAAGTGGACAGAATTCGAAATCACTCTGGTTAATGTTGTGTTTCTCCAAAGTGGCTTGCAGAGGTCCTTGTCACTCAAAGTGAAAGACACACTTTAGTTTCATAATTGATTTGACCTTGTCTCCAGATAGACCGTGGAAAGGTGCGAGTTAGAAAGTCAAAACGTCCACTAGAAATCTTTTGAGACTTTTTGAATATTGGGCTTTTTTTTTTTTTTGCACCATTCTGTGTAAACTCTATAGATTGGTGTGTGTGTGTGTGGTAAAAAAAAAAAAAAATCTCAGGAGATCATCAGCACCAACAACCGTGCCGTGGTCAAATTCACTGATCTCAACTTTTTTCCTGATTCTGATGTTTGATCTGAACAGTAACTGAAGCTCTTGACCTGCGTCTGCATGATTTTATGCTTTGTGATGAAGTCACATGATTGGCTGATTGAATAATTGCGTGAATGTACAGGTGTTCCTATTAAAGTTGCCAGTGAGACTGTGTGGGATTACCATGAAATATCGACACCGTTCCATGTACTAAAAAAAAGAATGAAAAACCCTTTATAGAGCCCTTTCACTTATAATGGAAGATTAAGGATAGGTGATGAATTGTCAATAAATGTTTTTTTTTCTTATATATATTATATTATATACAGGGTGTCCCAAAAGTCTCCATCTATAAAGAAGGGGAATATGTTTGTCATCGGTCGGGCCACGACACTTCCAGTCTTTTTGAATTTGTTAATAAGTTTGGCAACAGTGTCGTGTGCGATGTGCAACTAAGTATGAAACCCTTGGAAGACATTTTGTTAAAAAGTGTTAATTTCCCCTATATATGGAGACTTTTGGGACACCCTGTAGTGTACCCAAATATTGGCCACTCCAATAGATGGCCTGTGATTTATGCCTTTAATTAAACGGTATTTTACGTTCTACTATATTGAATTATTTTTATGTCACATTTGAGTACATTGATGAGCAACATTCAGGACGTTTACATGGACAACGATATTCCGATATTAACCCGATTTAGACGATACTCTGATTAATAAACTAGCGTGTAAACAGCGATTCTGATGACCTCAATCCGACTAAAGTCATACTCGAAGTAAACACAAATGGAATTAAGACGTGTGGAGTATTCCTGTTTCAGTCGCATTATCGACGTGTATTACAGACATGTACACACCTTAATCACATTATTAACGTCGTGTGAGAGTTTTCACCGCATTCTGCGACAGGACACGTACACACTGCAGCGCTCAACCGTTTTACGGCAAACAAGAGAGCACGGCTGCGTCCCAAATCGCGTACTTACCTACTATATAGTAAGTGAAATGCATGTATCTCGGCTACTATATAGTAGGTAAGTACACGGTTTGGGACGCAGCCCACGGCTTCAAGCAGTCGTCTATTTGCACGTATAGCACGACAAATAATTAACTGCACTTAAAGCTTTCGTAAAAATTAAAAATGAAACACCCAAAACTTTATACGGTACCATAACGAAAACCAACTGTATGTTGACGCGTGAAATTCTGGAGGGAACGTCGGGTGGCGCGGTGACGTAATGACGTGCCGTTAATCGCTCTATGTTCTACAACATGTAAAACGGGAACATGAAAGGAATATCCTAAAATCAATTCAAATTCAATTTTATTTGTATAGCGCTTTGTACAATAGACATTGTCTCAAAGCAGCTTTACAGAAATATCAACACGGTATACAGATATTAAAGGTGCGAATTTACCCCGACTGAGCGAGCCACTGATTGGCGACGGTGGCGAGGAAAAACTCCCTGAGATGTTTTAAGAGGAAGAAACCTTGAGAGGAACCCGACTCAGAAGGGAACCCGTCCTCATCTGGGTAACAACAGATAATGTGAAAAAGTTCATTATTGACTTATATGAAGTCTGTATGGCCTTAGGAGCAGCCGTAGTCCCAGCAGTCTGGAATTGGAGAAGATTTGAGCTCCATCCAGAGGCAGAAAGGATCAGGATCTCTAGTATCTCCATAAAATCGTGTGTGGCTCGGCAGAAGGAGAGAGGGCGAGAAAAGATTATTAGGACTGGGAATTAGTATAATAGAAAGTCTAGTCAGGTTAGGCTTGAGTAAACAAATACGTTTTAAGCCTAGACTTAAACACTGAGACTGTGTCCGAGTCCCGAACACTAATAGGAAGACTGTTCCATAACTGTGGGGCTCTATAAGAGAAAGCTCTCCCCCCTGCTGTAGCCTTCACTATTCGAGGTACCATCAAATAGCCTGCATCTTTTGATCTAAGTAGGCGTGGTGGATCATAGAAAACCAAAAGGTCGCTTCGATACTGTGGCGCGAGACCGTTTAGTGCTTTATAGGCTAATAAAAGTATTTTATAGTTAAAATCAACTCATGTAAACATCCTTAATCACAATATTGTCTTATTCAGAATAACATCAGTAATTAGATTATTACTGTCCATATAAACGTACTGACTGGTAATCATAAGCTAATTCGTAACTATTTAATTTTTATTATTCATCTAAAACCCAAATACAGCCACTACGGTACCACAGCACTGTACGTCCGTATGCTGCTTGAACAGCATTACCATTGACCGTAAAAAAAACTTTAGTTTTTTTCTCACAACTAGAAAAGGCTGTAGGTTTGGTGGTTAAATTCTGGCCTACCGAAGGTCGTGAATTTAAATCCCAGCACCCCCAGGCTACCACTGTTGACCTCTTGAGCAAGGCTCTTAATCTTCATCTGCTCAGCTCAATTGTAAGCCACTTTGCATAAAAGCGTCTATCAAATGAGTAAATGTAAATGTAGGACAGTCCTGTGACACAGACAAGGTCAAAAGCAGGTTTATTTAAACACCTACAGACTGAATATACTCGGAGCATTAAATGTGGCATTAAATAACTCCCGGAAGAAACCACGATTTTGCAGAATCTCACTCGATTATGTAACTTGTCTTTTATCCCTGCTCCTCCTGACTGGAATTATTCCTAAATGCAAATCTCAGCCAGTCTGCATTAATGGAGCCATGTTAACCTTGATGCCATGATTACAACTAATTATATAATTTTTTTTTTTTTTATATGATGTTAGTTCTGCTTTGCAACACGCCTAGCTTCCTCCATTAATCTGAGGTATTAAGTGTGTTAGACACAGGACAGATAGAGGACACACTGTTCTTTTTGTTTTACAGTACAATACTGCCGAGTGATATTTATAGTCTTGCTTAGTCAAAAGGACACTAGCCTATATTCTAATTTACTGCACAGACTCTTTTCTAACCACACTTCTTGGTTTGAGTTCTCCGTTTGTTTTAATGTGACATGGTGCATAGTGACAGTTCACAATTACGATAACAGATTTTTTTTTCCCCCCCTTACGTCCTTAATAGCGCCGGCTTTGCCTAATTTGTGCTTTGGCCTGTCGGTTTGATTTATTTGGAATCCTGATTGTGCACTTTGTAATCTTCTTTGATAATAGATGGCTAAACTAAGATGGAGCACAGCTGTAGATGTCTGCTCTGATTGGCCGAGGTCCACGGCTGGTAAATAGTGGCCTCTGTAACCAGCGGATTCACGAGGGGCAGTGAGATTCATTCACCGTGTGCACTCTGCCATTTATTGGCAAACAGAATGCACCGTGGAAAGGCTTTCTGCCTCCTTAATTGGCCACAGATGGGAATAAATTGGCAGAATCTTGAGATGATTTTCTGTGATGGAGTTTTGAGAGAAACTTGGGGTTTTTTTGTTTTCTTTTTTCTCTTGGTGTGAACGCTCTGTAAGACCCGTACTTGTAAGACACCTCTTGACATGATGGAGGCCTAAAGGATTTGACTGTTTATTGACTTTCTGGCCAGTCAAGGAAAAAGGGCCTCTATGGGACTGGCATTCTGCCTGTTAGAGATACGAGTTACAACCAAAACAGAATGTTCAGGCTTTCCAAAAATAACACGACATCTTTTGTGAGAGTTGCGGGCCTTTTAAAGCCCGCCACCTGTTGTTTGGCCATGTCTCCAGGTGCGTGTTGGAGAGGTTGGAGGAAACACACTAGGCTTCTTTGGCTGTCAGTTCGGTCCTGATGGCTCCAAGATTCTGGCTCATGCCTTCCATGGTGCGCTGCACCTCTGGCAAAGAGACCCGAGCCAGCAGGTGAGTCCCAGATCTCATCCATTACTCCTAAACCTCCATTAAGAGGGCGTTATTCTAGCAGAGTTCAGTTCACTTGATTTTGCTTTCTAAAAGAGCCAGTACATATTCTGTGTGAATCGATCCTTGCAGCATGACCGTTTTCCATGTGGTTTGTTTAGGCAGGTGAGAACACAATATGAATGGCTGGTAATTATTATTATTTTTTAATTATTATTATTTATTAATTAATTTTTTTTACTGGCCGCTTAGAATTTCTACCAGCCACCTCACAAAAACAGAAACTAACAATGTTTTTTTAAATAATATTTTTTATAAACAAAGAGTTATTTTTTTAAGTGTAAAACACTCAACTATTCAATCATACAGAACACGTCGATCATTTCCCTTTACATCCAATACCTTCAGTCCGTCCCACCTTTCCCTGCTTTCTGTTATCTTCCATTTTCCATTAAAATATCTCCTCTTTTTAACGTGCTAATAAATGTTTTTACGAGCCGTTAGGTGGGAGTTATTTTATGAACGCCAAAGGCAATTAGCCAATTTCACACTTCCGGGTTTTTGCTTTTTCTTTGCTTCCACTTTCAAAGTAACGTTTAATGTTTGTACAGCCAATGCTAATCACGGACACTGAGGGAGGAACGAGTACAACTAAATTATGCAATTAATATATTATTTTTGTAAGCCGTACTCGTGCGAGAAATGTACCTGCCAAATTCGCATGCTATTGACAACAATTCGCTCGCATTTAGTGGGCGGCGGGTGTGCTAATTTCATACCCTGATAATTATCATTATTGATATAATTAATTTCGTGCCAGCACTGTGTTCTCCTCTTTTGCTTTCTGTTCGTTTAATTGTCAGCAGTGTGAAACGAAACTAAACGATAAACAAACTTAAAAATTGCTCTTGTTCAGACATTGGTAAACGGACCAATTTGTGAAAGCGTCAAGATGTTAAATAGAAAATAGCTGAACGGTGGAGTTGAATGGTGTGTTTGAGTCCGAGGTGGGAAGTGTCGTGTGTACTGTGTGCAGAGAGAATGGAGTCCCGCAGTGGTGGTGTCTGGCCACTTTAATGCAGTGCAGGACTTGAGTTGGGATCCAGAGGGAGACTTTCTCCTCAGCGTGGGCTCAGACCAGACTACCAGAGTCTTCGCACCATGGAGAAGAAAAGACTGCTCACAGGTTTCAGAACTTATATATTTCAGTGCAAATTTACAAAATTGTAGGCACCTGACCATCATACCCATATGTGGTTCTTCCCCAAACTGTTGCAGCAATGTTGGAAGCACAAAATTGTCTAGAATGTGTTTATATACTGTAGAATGACAATTTCCCTTCACTGGAACTAAGGGGTTCAAAGCTTTTCCAGCATGACAATGCCCCTGTGCAAAAAAACGAGGTCCATGAAGACATGGTTTGCCAAGTTTGGAGTGAAAGAACTTGAGTGTCCTGCACAGAGCCCTGCCCTCAACCTCACTGAACACCTTTGGGATGAACTGGAACGCTGACTCCACCCCAAACGTCCTCACCCGACATCAGTGTCTGACCTCACTAATGCTCTTGTGATTGATGAATGAACAAATCCACACTGCCAAGCTCCAAAATCTAGTGGAAGCCTTCCTAGAAGAGTGGAAGTTAGAACAACAAAGGGTAGGACTAAATCTGGAATGGGATGTTCAGAAAGCACATATGGGTGTGTTAGTCAGGTGTCCACATACTTTTGGCAAGTATAGTGTATCACTGTTAGAACTATGCTCTGGTTAGTACCAAAGATCTGGACAAAGTGGGGAATTTTAAGGAATACCCCTTATGTTTCAATATAATTGCTATAAACCGTGTGTGTGTGTGTGTGGACATGCTTTTTAAAGAGTTTTCCTGCACTGATGGAGGGGGAAAAAGTATATGGGCAAATTTTACATTTAATCAGTAAACATAAACAAACATATGTCGTGATAATTTATGTCTGAATGTAATTTTCTGTGATATAGCAGATATTGTTAATATTTATAACATTTACATACTCTAATTGGAATCACATAATCAGATGTTAAAATCTTCTACCGAAGCTTTATATTTGTCTCAGAGTACATTTGTATTCTGTGTTAAATAATTTATTATTGTAGAAGTTTGATAAAAAGTTATAAAATGTATCCACTTGGTTTTTCACATTTTTTGAAGGCACTTTTTCTTTTTTTTTTCTTTTTTAATTGATGGAATTCTACAATTGCCCTTAGACTCAGATCATACAAGGAAAGTACATGCTACAGATATAGTAAATGGAGATTTGGTTGAAGAAAAAAAAAATGTTTCGTTTAATATACAGTAACACAATTTGGAATCACAGGCTCACGTTTAATAGCGCGCCTCCCTGACACCACTTGGGCTGTATGCAGGTCACCTGGCACGAGATCTCCAGGCCTCAGATCCACGGCTATGACATGCAGTGCCTGGCCACGGTGGGCCGATACCAGTTCGTGTCTGGAGCAGACGAAAAAGTGCTGCGTGTGTTCAAGGCTCCGCGTAACTTTGTGGAGAACTTTGCCAACATAGCGGGCACTTCTTTGGAGAAACTTTTGGCTTCACAAGTACGTCTTCAAAATTTGCTGTTCTCAGAAGTCTAGTTATGTCACGTGGATCCTCCGAGTTAATTACACTTTCTACTGTGAATCCTCCTTTAATATAGAGCATTCTGGTGAGCGTTATTTTCTGTTGTCCTCTTTAAATACTGTGCAGCTTCTGTAATGTTTTTATTCAATTTTATATACAGTAATAAAGATCAGTGCAGTGTATTTACATCATAACGGGGTGTCCTAGACTAGTTTAGTTTAGGACAACGGATGAATGAAAAGTGCTTGTATATGATAAACATTTTCATCGACAGTTTATTGATCTGTAAAAGCAGCTGTGAAAATTTCCCCTCATTTCAGGATTGTAAAGGTCTTCCAGAAGGAGCCAGCACACCCGCACTCGGGCTCTCTAATAAGGCTGTGTTTCAAGGTACATGCTTGTTATATTTATCGGTTCTGTTGTGTTGAGCCTGTGAGAGACTGATTACTGCAGTATCGCTTTAGTAAGACTTGTGTTCTTCTTTGATTGACAGGTGATCTTACGATGCAGAGCACCCAGGAGGAAGGGAAAGATTTCAACAGCGTGTCTGACCAGTACAAGGAGTCTTACTTTCATCCTCTTAGTCTAACAGGTATGTAGTATTATACACCTACTGGACTGAATACATGCTTCATACAGATATTATAAGGCTTGAAATGTGTGCCTATTTTTTATTTATTTATTTATTTATTTATTTATTTATTTAAATATTAGAGTGCTTGATTTTTATTTTTTTTTCCCCCCCTCTCAACTGCACAAAATAACATTTGGTAGAATACAAGAGTATTTTGTAGTTTTATTATTTTTATCATCTAGCTCATTTTTCCTTGTGCATTGAATTGGACCTGCTGTCAAATTACCCTCTAATACGATTAGTGTTTGCATACGTTAAATGAAAGATTTTGACTTCCATTCTCTGTAGTCCTCAATGAACGAATGCTCTTGCCATAGACCTGCTCGCAGTTCTTAATGACTAAAATGGCAATGATCAAATCTGTGCTCCTTGACGTAGTGTACCCGAATGTAGTGTTGTGAAAAAAATATTTATTAGAAAGGGTTTAAACGATGTTTTTCTTGCTTGATCAATGAACCATAAACAATCACTGCACATGCTCCTGTGGAACAGTCCTGTAGACACGAACAGTTTACAGGCGGTAGGCAAATAAGCTCACAGTTATAATAACTTAGGACACTAAAGAGACCTTTCTACTGACTCTGAAAAACACCAGAAGAAAGATGTCTAGGGTTCCTGCTCACCTGCGTGAACATGCCATAGACCTGCTGCAGGGAGGCATGAGGACTGCAGATGTGTTCAAAGCAATAAACTACAATGTCTGTAATGTAAGACTCCTGAGACTGTGTGTGTGTGTGTGTATTTTGCTTGTATTTTCTCATTTGTAAGTCGCTTTGGATAAAAGCATCTGCTATATGATTAAATGTAAATATGATGTTATATTATATAATATAATAATGACATGTAACTTGATATATACAGAGAAAGCAAGCTTTTTGGGAATATGTAGCATGGCACCTTTGTCAAATGAGCGGTGCATAAAGCCTTCATCAAAGTTGCTAGGCTTCACCAAATGTGGTAATTCATTGAAATCAACATATTACCGCTCCGCTTTGACATTTTTACTACTGCATATTTTATCCAAAAAATGAATGATGTGAGCGAAAACGTCACTTCTGTCTCTTGCGTCTCACCTTAAGTGACGGTTCTTTAGTATCACAAAGAATCTTCATCAGCATTGCTGTGCAACTCTATTCCTCCTGGAGGTGGAGCTAATTTATGGGCTGGAAAAATGAAGCAATAGTCTGAAATTCAGAAGCTTGTCAGATCTGTTGCATGGAGTATTGCAAAATTATAGGTCTAGAAACACTTTTAAACATTGGAAACTTCACCTGTAACGATTACGATAATGATTTGGTCAGTTGTTAAATTCCCCTAAGCTCCTGTGAAAGGTAATTAAAGACAGTAGCTTCTGGCCCTGGTGTATTACAGAAATAGATGCACTAGATGTATGAGGCCATCACGTCTTCTGCTGTGTACCGTAGAGGCCTAAGGACCTGTTCCTGAACGAGACAGTGATGGCCAGCGTTTGTGACTAGACATTATTAGGAACTGCCTTCCTGTGCTCATATATAACCATAGCATGAATCAGAGGGAGACAGCTGTAGACAGCTGTTATTACTGGAGCAGACAATGTGAGGAGGGACCGCGTGCATGTTTGCACGTGTGTAGAGTTAACGGCAGGAGGAGGGGTTTATGCATTTATCGCTCCAGGCAAACAGGCAGACGCTGTCAGAGTGATTGAAAAAGCTGCTTAATCTGAAATTGTAATTAGAAAGAAGGCTTATATAATTGCAGAGTTAAAATATTGATGACTCTGGGCTACAGGGAGCGCAATGAGGCAGACCTTGAGTTGTTAACAGAATAATGTGACTCTCTTTCACTCGCACCCCCACCCCCCCAAACCCCCTCTCTCTTGCACACTCATATATACGCACACACACACACACACACACTATCTGTCTCTCCTTCTGGAGAGGCAAAGAAGGGAATAATTAGAGGAAAATGACAAACCAGGGCCGAAAAATGAAATATGGGTGGTGAGTAGCTTTCAACTCCATTTGGAGTCAAATTGGGCACGTGTTACATTCATACCCATGACCGAACGACGAGAGGCGTTTCTAGACTTGCATCAAGGAAAGTAAAATTCATTTTGCCCGCTAATCTTAAAATTAACAGCCGTTGAAAATCGCACCGAAAGCTCTCACTGTTGAAAATAGCGTTGAGGTAATTGCCGAGGGATTATTTAGATGTTCAATAGATGAGTCTGGTGAAAAATGGAAGGAAAGAGTATCCGTGTCTCGGAGTGTTGGACTCGTTTCTCACACTTTTGTATGTGTGCGTGTGTGTCTGTGTGTTTGTCTGTGTGTTGTGATCATTATAAAAGAACCCCCTCCTGAAGATCACCTTCTCCAGAACACGCTGTGGCCTGAGGTCCAGAAGCTGTGAGTCTCATTTATTCTCATTTGTGAACTCTTTAACACTACTGACATGGCAGGAGCAGGCAGCAATATGCTGTGCAACATTACTGATTCAACATCAGCCTGCGCAGCTCCTAATAATGCAATGTAGAAGTCATTTAGAAAGCATGACTTGTGAGTCCAGACGCGGTACCTTCTCTCTGCGTCTGCTGCGACATTAGGGAATACACATTTCGCTCTCTCTTAATGAAGGCTCCTGTTTCGCGCTCAGTTTTTCTCTGTGTGAAAATGAATGCAGTTTACAGAGTTATTGGCTTAATGCAGTTCTGAAAGTCTAAAGTTTTACTCTTATGTCCCATAAGGCGTGTGTCCCAACATAATTGCTGTCATTTGTTATCTGAGCTTATTCTCTTGTTTTACTTGTTTGAGTACATAGCTGTTCCTTGGAGGAGGAATACATATCATGTTGTTGGACTCTTTGCAGGGGGGGGGGACTGTTGTAAATCTCATTTTGAGCCGATCACTAGGCTCGTATCAACACAATACGTCCATGTGTAGTCGGAATATATACGGTGTATCACGTATACGGTGGAATGGAATTAGAAGCGCTCCGTTTCCGGTTCATTAGCTCTACGGCGCATTTCGAGATGTGGTTTATTCCACTGGTAAATTGAAACACTCAGGCTATACTGTTCTAAGTTACATACTCAATATTTAGTAGCTTTAGGCTTTGTATTTTCATTTTCCTCGGCTATTTACCCACGTCTGAAACGACTGCACGGCTGGTGTTATAGCTGGGGTAGCACACGACTGTTTGCACGCGCTCACAGCCATGCCACGGCTCATAAACGAGCTTCTAGCTTCAAACGCCATTCTGACGATCATGAAGCCACCTCTGTGCTGACGTCTAGTTTGTACAGAAGTAGCAGAATACTCATTAACATTTCCTACATCTCTCACCCTGTCTCTCTCTTTCTCTTTCTCTCTTTAGGTATGGTCATGGTTTTGAGATGTTCTGTCTGGCATCAGACTCTGCAGGAACAGTGGTCGCCTCAGCGTGTAAGGTAGTGTCACACTACAGTCAGATGATTGGCTTCGCAATATTTCCTCCGTCTAAACTATTGTTCTCATCCAGGGCTATTCAGCTATTAGCGTTTCTGTAGTACCGTGCTTGAATTGCTGAAAATTGTAAGATTATTAGTTTGATTGACAGATCCCAGAAATCCCACTGAGTTTTTCCTTGGCTTCCTCTGACTTGCTCATTAAGAATAAATTCAGGAATTTCAAATTTATGTCCTGAATGTATATATTTCCGTTAAGCTGCTTTGCGACATTGTCCATTGCGAAAAGTACTATACAAATAAAATGTAATTGAATGCAGAAAAAAAAAAAAAAAAAGCTATTTGTCCTGTTGGTCCGTGGCTACATTTTTGCAGCATTAGGTGTAATAGTATATAATGGTGTAAACCAGTTAAGCCCAGTCTAAATGAAATACCCGTCTCATCCTTTTAAACAATCTGTTCAATTGGAGAATAATCACCATGTAAACTTTTTAATGTGATCATCTTCACGATCAGAGTATATTCTGTGAATGTGTATGAAGGTGCCTATTTGTGGCATAAAGTTGTCTTGTGAAGAAACAAAGGTATATTTCAGAATTTAAAAAAAAATAATAGTGATGTCGGATAGGGTTTGGACGAGCAACATGTCAAAGTAGAACGGTGCTCTACACGACTGCTTCGTCCTGATGTCTGTAAAACCCAGGGTTTACACCAAGCGTGTGAGGACATGGTGAGGTGTTTTTGACATAAATATATGGCAGCAGTCGCAAGGTTAAAACGTTCTCGGGTCATAGAGGCAGTAGTAGACGTTGACGTACTGCACAAATGCTATTTATACGCAAGCATAGGTTTTAGCCAGAGCACATCTAATTTGTGGACAGAATAGGCAAGTCGTCACGTTTTAGGATGGTTTTGAAAACAGTTTGTAACTAGCGGCGTTGTTTTTTTGTGGTCAAGTCACACATGTCAAGTGCTACCAGAAAAACCATGGCTACTGACAAATTTGTGGTAGAATATACACTTGCAACCGGCATATAGAGTGATGAGTGGCCTGAATGCAGGGTAAAACACGTTAATAGCCATTTTTGAAGATGCTTTGCTGAGACTGACATGATTTAAAAAGCAGAAAGCTGCGTGATGATGCAGCAGGTCGTGTTACTGCCTCACAGCTTCATTGTCCCTCATTTAATCCTGACCCTGGGTTACTGTCTGTGCGGACTTTCTGTGCATGTTCTCCCCATGTCCGTGTGGGTTTCCTCCAGGTCCTCTAGTTTCCTCCCACCTCCCAAAAACATGCCTGTAGGTGGATTGGCGACACTAAATTACGCCTAGGTTGAAATGAGTGCGTGCGTGGTGCCCTGTAACGGACTCGCGTCCCATCCTGAGTGTACTCCCGCATCACGCCCACTGATGCCGGGATAGACTCCAGGTTAAAGCAGTTTCTAAAGATGAAGAATGTCTAAATGAATGATTAACGTATATGCACATTCTGTGCATTAAATGAAGAATTTGGAACAGTGCGGTCCCTGAAACAATGCGGCTTTATTATAGTTTTTCTAGGAGGAGAAATTGGAATCCTGACAAGGGAGGCCCGTGTCAGGTGTACAGTTTTAAGGTTTTACTATAACAAACTCTGTTAAATATTGTCCTACATTTCCCTGTCAGGTGACACACCGCGTCCCAGCCAGTGGACACGCCATCTACTTTTAGATGCAGTAATGAGTTACTTCTTTAAGAACTGCCACAGCGATACTAGTACGGCTGTGGTTCATTGCATAGTAAATCATTCTGTACTCGTGTAGCACAGAAGGAGACTTTAACTCTTTGACCACGCTGAGTAGCAAGTGACATCAGGGCAATGGTGGGTAAGTGGTTAAGGCTGCTGATCAAGCTGCCACTTGGACCATTAACCCTCAACTGATCGACTATAGACTTTCTCAAGCAACAGCCGGATGTAAACGTATGCAAGTGATCGTCCACATTACGATTACATTACTAGTCGACTCAGCCATGTTAAAGGTATAATCAGTGTTGTGGTGAAGTATATGTGAACCTGGCTAGTGTTCAGACTCTAAGTACAGCCTCTCCATTCAGTTCCTCCAAAGACATGTCCTTAGAAGCTTGTCTCCGACTGTAATCTGGAAACGGGGGTCAGGTGGCTAGAGCTTTGGTAGTTCTGAGTGCTGTTTGTTCCTGTAGTCCACAGGATCCTAACCCTGGTCCGTGTGTACCCCCTGTCCTACACATTTTAGTGTTTTCCAACACACCTGATTGACCTAATCTGATACTTAATAGTGAGTGAGTTCAATCAGAGGACAGAACAAGATGCACTTCATGAAAAGAGTTGGGAACCCGTACCGTATGGACAACATCTACAGGTTCTCCTGCATCTCCATGGATTACTAGGACGTAGGATGTCTGTGCAGTTAGGGTCATGCTTGAAAAGGTCTGGTTCTTTCCTACGTCAAGGGAACATTGGATCCTTTTATGACCTTCACCCCCTTCCTTATGACTTTTGTGACTTCTTCAGTCGTTTCTCTTGTAAAATGGTGGAAGACTACTGAAATGTGTCTGCTTTTTGTGTACAGGCATCTAAAGCGGCGCATGCTGCTATCCTGTTGTGGAGCACATCCACCTGGAAACAGCTACAAGCGCTTCCATACCACAGTCTGACCGTCACTCAGATGGCCTTCTCCCCAGACTCACGCTTGCTCCTCGCTGTGTCCCGGGACCGCACCTGGTCGTTGTGGAGACGTGAGGACTGTGGACCCGATGCTTCAGGTAAAGAAGGTTCTTCCGTGTGCGTTCACTGAGTTAGGCCAGTTTCACAAACACGAAGTCAGTTTATACGATCATTCAGTCCATATACACCATGAATTTCAAATTCCAAGAAAAATTTGCATCCGAATTTTAATCGCTTGTACTACATACTTTCCTGTGCAGCACACACACATCTATCATATTCATCTTGTTCTCAAGCAAGAAGAATTCACAGCCAAGTTGAATTTTAAATGGCTTTGGAGTCACTGTATTCAGGCCCTCAATTGATGATGAACAAATATTAATATAGATTGAATATAGATATATAATGAATGCATTCAGTGATATTTTTTTTTTCTTAAAAAATGGGAGTCTGTCTAGGATGTTGAGATCGCACAAATGAACGCAAAATCTCCGCACTGTTCGGAGGAGCTTGCGGTTTGTCAAAATGACCGCAGAGGTTCTGCCGATTCGGGCCAAGATGCATCATGTGACGTCATCACAACGCGCGTTCAGCCAAAGCCATCTTCTATTCACGTGCGTCGAACATGAGTACAGCTAAAAGGTCTCGTTTACCAACAAACACCACTGCGAAAGGCCGTGCAAAACTATGAATTTCACCAATACAATTAGTTTTCCTCAAAAAAAAAGCACAAAAAACTCACAAATTTTGCAAAAAGCCATGGCAAAATCAAGTATTTATGGCTGCAATAATCACAAAATATGGACTGGCTAGCTAAACAACAATATAAAGAACACAGCCTTCACGTCTGGTCTGCGTGTGTCTGTCTCTCTGTCTTTCTTTCTATTACCTGATCTGTGTTCAGTATTTAGTTGTCTAATCTGTAGGTTTTGTTCTCCAGCCATCACGAGTCTTCTAGCTAAACAGTTTCTGAATAATTCTACCAATCAGTTTACTATCATCCAGCAGCTTTCCAGTGTTTTAGAGAAGCACTAAATGTTTTACCTGTTGAACGAGTCGCAAGGGTTTTTTTGACTTTTAGGGCAACCTACTCGTACTTTCTATTTAATTAGTAAATTTAGTACATCACTTTCTTTTCCAATTACAGATGTGTGTTACGCTACTAAAAATATCGAAGGGAATCTTAATATTCAGGTCAATATTCATATTCAAATTCTCTTTAAAAGCCGCTCCAAGCCTTCCTCCTGTGCCGCCTTTCAGCGTGTCCGCCTAAATCACCACTGACAGTAGTTAAGCAGGCGAGCGTCCGTTTCCCTTTGCCTATTTGCCTGTGTGTCGGATGAAGCTTGAGACGGAGGGAGACCGCAGTCTGTTCTGGTTGAGGCTGGTATTACTCACAGCTTTCATACCATGGATGGAGGGAGGATAACCTGCGTCAATGCTGATGAGGCAGAGGCTCAGCATCAGCAGTGGAGAAACGCTCCCCCGATCCCTCCATTCGTCTCACTTCATCTCGCTTTGTATTTCTCGCTAATGAGCGGAGACTTGCCAGTCGAAGGGCAGACAGTCGTGGCTGTCCCGGCTAAAAATGAGCCGTGTGTGTACAGTATATGCATATGTGTGTGAGGATGTGGCATCCCTTCGGTTCCTGGCAGCCCCGAGTTAGTGTTGCCGGGGCGTGACGACCTGGCTGAGACGACCACTCTGGCCAGGAGTGTCAGCACACACTGACATTAAAGCAGAGCACAAACAACCTCTCAGGGGTGACACGACAGAGCTCACTAGCATACCAACAATAGTTCTACCTGTGGAGAGCACAACAAACAGTCACCTAGGATCCATCTATAAAGGAGTGACTGTTGAGAAATTATGATGCAGTGATGCTCTTTGTGTTTTCAGAGCCCAGATTCTCGCTCTACACACACACCACTAAGGACTCAGCAGTGCACGCACGTATCATTTGGTCATGTGATTGGAGCCTGGATAATAAGTACTTTGTGACAGCTAGTCGGGATAAGAAGGTGAGCTACAGTTGCGCAATGTATTGTTTGTTAATCAGTATCGTATAAATAATATAAAGAAGCACGTGACATACAGGTGAGTGCTCTAACACCTCGTAATTTATTGGTCTTTCATGAGCATTCTGATCATCTCTGAGCTTCCGGTTTAGTTTTCCACCAGTTTCTTTGAACATGTATGGCACTAGCATAGGGAGAGATAATGATATCATATTCATGTTTGGGTCTATTGCACAATAGGATTCTCTGAGAATATCAGATCATTATTTCAAATCCAGCGTTCGCTTTAGCAAGTATCTGATTGGGATGTTCATTTCTCTGTTTGACCTTCAGAAAATTATTGAAAAATATAAAAAATATTGTGGAATTAATTTGTTTTTTTTTTTTAATTATTATACATTATTATTGTTATTGCTGTTGGTGGTGTGTGTGTGTGTGTGTGTGTGTGTGTGTTTTATCATTTTGTGTTTTGTTTTATTTTGTGTAATTTTATTCTATGTTATGTTATGATTTTTTTTTTTTAATTTTGTTTTAATTTATTCATATTTTATTTATATTTCATTGTATTTTTGCTGAAATAAGGGAATGATCAAACTGATGAACTTGTAATGCTCTATGGTTAAAGTTTGGCTTGTGTTATTTTGATCATGCCGATATGTTTTATTTTATTTGACTTTGTTAATATTTTATTTTATATATTTCATTTCATTTTTGCTAAAAAAAAAAAAAAAAAAAAATTAACGCAAGCCACACTTTAACCATGGAGCATCGCAGGTTCATCAGTTTATTCTAATACATGGCAAATCATATCCTCAATAAAATCCATCCTTTTGCCCATGCAGCTGTATAACAGGCTGTGTGTTTTTATTTAAACGTGCCATTAATCTACATGCTTGCTTGTGGTGGTAGGTGATCATGTGGGGTCACCGTGGCTCTGGAGATCCAGTTGGCATGAATGACAGTGCCGTTATTCCCTGTTCATCTGTTCTGGATGTTGGGGATTCAGCTACTGCTGTGGCTGTCTGCCCTTTCCTTCTCTCTGACCAGAGGTAAAACACCGCATTAGCTATAATTCACTAACAGAAGATACTTTATACTGCACCAAAGCAGATGTTCTACCCCACTGTGCGACAAACACTGCAGGGTTTTAATTTTGTAAGTAATGCAGATATAAACACACTACTATATTTAGCCATATTTGAAGTTTTAATTATGATTTTTAAACAAACAAGTAATTTGCTGTTAGTATTTTAGAAAATGGGTAGCGCTTAACCTAAGGGAACTGTTCATAGGGTTATATTACACATGCATTTAGACCCTTTATGGCAACTGACATATACCTATGTACATTATCATAAAGGCTTAATTCAGCAGGCATCGCCTGTACTAAATTCTGGATTTATCCATTTTGATGTTAAGTTGATGTTACACTTTATTCAACCGACAGATTATTGTGGACGTTAAGGTTGTGCTATTGACAGTTTGAGTACTTGGCTACATTACATAAAACTGTATATCTCAGCTTATTCTAGTATGTCAAAGTCACATAATGGTGATGTTGTCTAGGTATCAAAGTGATGTTAATTGGACAAATGTGAATACTTTCACTACTTCCTGCAGTTACATGACAGAGTTGTGTATATTTCTCTGAGCCTAATATTGTGGCAGCCATCATGGTGAAAGTGAGATATTTCTACTGTATAAAGTAGAAATATCAAAATATCTGGTCACGTTCAAAAGAGAAAAGGGGGGGGGGGGGAAACTACATGTAAAAATTCGGGTTTGGTGAAAGACTCTAACGCTCTGATTATCTAAAAGCAGACTCTATATATTGTTTTAATGTACACGTAATTTAACATAATAGAGTAAGATTGATGAAATATCTAATCATTGTTCGCGTCATCATTGCGTCATGCCTCATGGCTAAAATAATCACCGATTTTTTTTCTTAGTTTTGTTTTGGTTGGTAGTTTTCAAAAGAAAAAGCTCATTCAAACATTACACCTTTGTCCACTGCCATCTCTACTTTGAAAGCTACTGCGTACGTGCATTGTGGGTAATTCGACGGCATGTGTTGTTGTGGGACATATCCAAAAAAACGTGATCAAAGCATGACCTTCAGTGTGTGAGGAAAGCACAGTGCTAACACACTCGCAGTTCAGACATTTTAAGCAGAATAACTCTTTTTCTTTATTTACCTAACAAGGTCTTTGCAGATTTTGCTCACTGTTTCATTCCTCTGTGTGTAGCTACCTCATAGCGGTGGGTCTGGAGAGTGGACAGATCGTTCTGTATAAATGGAGGAAAGTGGACGATCCGTCTTCAGGATCAGACTGGAGCAGGTGTGCTGAAAGCGACGTCTCGTATCCTTTCTTTTGCGATGCGCTCAGGACCCGAAAGAGGCTGAGGCCATGAGGAGGCTAGCACGTTTCACGCAAACGCTTTGATCTGAGAGGTTGTGTTTTTCTCTGATCCGGTAACAGGTCTGCTTCTGGCTGAACTAATGACCTCATTCTCATGCAGCCAAGTACTTCAAACTGACTACTGGCTGTAAGTTTTGGTCCACTGAAAACTACAAACAGAACTGAGGAAAGAGGGTCTCACTGAGGTAAAAGGCATTGTTTTTGAGATTTGGTCTGTTCACACAATGTGACAATTTTCACTAAGATGTCTTCTCCATTACCGGTGTAGGAGTTGACAGTGGAGGGCAATTGTTGTATGTTAGGAAATGAGATGCAGGTTTTAAAACATTGCACTCACATATCGACCAAATGGGCTTCTGTAGGAGAGCGTCTCAAGCCCGGCAAGGTGGATAGAACTTGATCGATCTGAATCGGCTCAGTCGCAAGCAGTCAGCTGTACACAATATGCTTTGATATGATTTATGGATCGCATACAGTTTGTTTTGAATTTCAATCTAATAAACTGACATTTTAAATGAAACAAGCGCCAGAAGACAGAGCTGGAATTCAGTGGAATTAAATTTGCGCCGAAAGTATTGATCGTAACTTTTCAAGAAACAAACAAAAATAAGAAGAATGAAAACAGTGAACTCGGTGGAAAATATTTGACATGGCCTTCAAATAAACAGCATTCTTTGTTAACAGTTTTCTGAGCTTCCTTTTCGCTAATCAAGGTTTATGAATGCGTTGCCAGAGTTTTCATTTATGCTTTCAAAATGTGTATATATTCGTTCATTTCTTGAAAAGGTACATCCAGTACTTTTGGCACAAATTTAAATTCCATGGAATTCAGAAGTGTTTTGGATATTTGGGCTGAAGAGCATAAAAATGCTTCTAAATTGTTTATATTGTTATTTATTTATTTATTTATTTTTGTCTTTATTTAGCACTGGCTACGTTCCGTTGTTTCTACTCACACTTGCAAAAGATTTATTTAAAGTTTTGTTTCAAGACGTCGGAGAGGTTTTTGTCTGGTTTGCTCAACAAAATGACCCCCAGAAAAGGTTTGTTTTCTGGTCTGATTAAACTTTGTTGCGCAGAGGTGCCAACATGCTAAAGTTTGCCGTAGCATCGATGATTTCTGACCCCTTGCTACAGCGATACAGAAGAGACCTAAAGAATAGAATTTTCTGCCGCTTCACTGAACGGAAAAGGACGTGGGATGTAAAAGACGCTCGTCTGCTTCTGTCAGCGCCTACTTTCACTTCACGCCAACTTTACCTAGGTGAACTTTGACCTTTATATTCATGAGCCTCGGTTATTAAAAATGGAGCAGCTGTTTATTATAAAGAACGCTCACACATGACTTTTGCCTCGCGGATGTCTTACCGTTGCTTGGCACACAGATGAGGTCATTTATACCAGACCTCTTGTCCACCGATATACGCTAGGATTTATGTGGTTCCGTTTTGTTTTTTTTTTTCCTCTTTGCCTGCTAGGATTTTGTTTTTAGAAATGTTTTCCTGTAAACTAATGCTTGGATAGTGTGAAACCGAATCAGACCAAATCAATTTCACTTTGATTCCGACTTGGCAGACAGAATAATAGCTGGGAAAGCTCCATAGTCTGAAGCTCCAGCGGTCATGCCGTGTGTTCTACAGCGCACTGTGTTTTCTCACTTGTCCCCCGGCTGTGAATTGTCTCTTAAACGCTGGTCTTTCAACTCCACTCCAGTTTGGCGATAACCGGCTGCACCTGAGGTTAATGAGTTTCTCTTGCTTGAGTGACATTTCGAAACATGTACGATGGAAAATGAAAATGGATTTAAAATGGATTGTGTCAGTGCGTAAACATGTTTAAACATGTATGCAAGCAGAATAGCGGAGGCAGAGGAAGTCCACCGACCTAAAGAGACGGGTTTGAAGTGAGGAAAAATGGGAAGGCTGATCCAGGCAGCAGGAAGAAAGAGATGGAGTAAAAGTATGTTTTTTTTTTTGTTGTTGTTTTTTTAAATGTGTCTTCCCCTCGGCCGCAGTTTTCCTTGACTGCCCTCGTGTCTGCAGTCAAAGTCACACACTGGTGGTGAAGAGGCTGCGCTGGAGGCCCCGAGTCTGTCAGCAGGATCGGAGTGAAGGCTTGAACGAGAACCACCAAAGCACCTCTGTCCAGTTAGCCAGTGCTGGAGCTGACCACACTGTCAAAATCTTCAACATCAACACACTGACTCTGTAGCAGTCTCTCAGCCAGTGGTCCCCTCAGACCCTTCACCATCTACACACACACACACTTCAGTCCACGGTAGGGTGTCCATCAGAACCGATGCCGAAACGTGTGGACGGCTCTTAAGAAATGTCTTAATCAATACAGAAGATCGGATATTCGTACTATTAGACTATTTAAAAAAACAAAACAAAAGGACTGTTGTGCTATTTATCTGAAACCTCCTCTGAAGTTTGTGTTGTAATAAATAATCCTTTTCTAACGAAACTAAAAGTACCGATTGTTTCATGTCCAAACCGGAAGCAGCCTGTTTTTCCCAGCTCATCTGCTTTTTACATATTACCCATTGGCACAGAGTTGAGTACGTTTGATGTGTTTGTGTCTGGGTTTGTTTCAAGAATCCAATCTCTAGTCCATTGAGAAAAGTGCTCTGAAGTCACGCTCAGGACAACACCGCTCTCAGTCGTGATTGCTTAATTTCGTCATGTTGCTTCTATGGGTGTAAATCTCAGGACACGTGAAATGTTCGGATTTAGATTCTCGAACGCAGCAATTCAGTATTTTATTATTCCACTGCATCTGCTGCGATATGATGCAGTTTAAGTACAACTTGATTTAGTAGATTTGACCACCTTTGTACAGAATCTGGAGCAGGCTTTCCGGTAATTCGCAAACGATGATGATGATGATGTACAGACGGACTATTTAAAGTATCAGAATTATGAGCATATCAACTTGCCAGGCTATTTACATGCCAGTTTAAAATATAAATTCTTTTTAATTATTACCAATTCTGTCCTTTTCCGAGAATAATCAATTCTAATCAATAGTAATCGATTATGATTGTGCCTTTGTAATTGTTGCCTTTTATATCGATGCATCAATCCAAATTGTCTGATCATTACACGCCTAATTACTTCCTGTTTTGTTTTTTTTTGTTTGTTTTTTTGGTGGGATTTCCCCCCATTTTCTCCCCAGTTTAATCTTGCCAGTTCCCACCCATTCACTAGCTAACTCTAACGTACTGCGTGAGGGTGGAGCAAGCAAGTGCTTCCTCCGAGACGCATGAAGCCAACCTCTGAATCTTTCCAAAGTGCTGCTCATGCGGTGTCACAGACCAGCGTAATCACGCTTGCAGGAATGATCTCACAGATGCCCACGATCGGCTAGTGTGGCCGTGATTGACGGGGAGAGACAGTAAGGCCGTTCCTCCCACCCGGAGAGCACTACCAAAACTGCTGACTTGACCCCAGGCGCAGATAGCTGTGGTATGGCCGGGATTTGACCTCGCGATCTGTGGATGAGCGAACGTTGGTGAACGCTTTTCTATCGCTCAGGAGCAGCTTACTTCCTGTTGAAAGTTTCTCAAGGGAAGAGAAGGTGTGATGCCTTTTACTTAAACGGTTGAGTGCAAATGTTTGAAACCCCCATAGTTTCAGGGTGCAAAAAAATGTTCAAAATGAAAAATGCAAAGATGGAGACAGTTTATATCACATTCACGAAGGGAAATGCAAACTTTATAACAGATTCATGCACTTTTAATATCGCAACATCCACTGTTGGCACATTTTTCTTACTTTCGCTGATCTGTAAAATCTAGCACAACCTGAAAAAGGCAACACTGTGTGTCTAGTTTTTCCATATACACTGAGGTGCCTGTTTAATATAGGCTAGATAGATATACCTAATTATCTGGCAACTCATTGTGTGATTGAACCTCTTCCTACCTCAAGTTTCTTTACACACTTTTTGAATAAGAGTTAAATATCAAACCCTTAAGGTATTTTTTTTGTTCCAACTTGTCTCACAGGGAAGCCCAGGGTTCCCCAGTTAGAGGGTTCTGACTAGAACTTGTTTAGGAAGGTAAAACCTGTGTGTGTGTGTGTGTGTGTGTGTGTGTGTGTGTGTGTGTGTGTGTGTGTGTGTGTGTGTGTGTGTGTGTGTGTGTGTGTGTGTGTGTGTGTGCGCTCCTGTGATCTAGAACAAGCCCGGCCTCCGGTGTAGCTCAGGAACTGATGTGTGTACCAAGACTTCCGGCCTCTGAACCCTCAGTCTAGTGCTTAGATGCTAAATATTTGACAGCTTGATGGAGCAGACAGAGCGTCTCTGACAAGAAAACTCTGCACTTGTTCTCCATCCATCCTGTTAGCCATGGGGCCCTCGCTCTGTCAATTATTTACCACCCACAGTGTACAGAGGCTCTGTACTGATTCAGCTCATTTCACCGTGTGTGTGTGTGTGTGCGTGCGCGCAATAAAAATATTAACAATAATATGATGATATATTTTGTTACTATATTAATGGTAATATAATCAAATATTATATATTCTTCTTCTCATTATTATTATTATTATTATTATTATAGAAAAAATACAATTGAGATATTATTTGATAATTATAGTAGTGATTAGAGAAATATTATAACTGTTATTAAAAGATAGTATATTATATAAAATCCAAACCCACGTGATTATTGCATAATTTACTGCTATTTATAATATAATAATATTCAAATGTAATCTAATACAATAACAATATCAAATATTCGATTGTTATCGATTTTATGATCATCGGTAGACTTTAGCAGGACTTTCAAGTAAGGAAAACAGCCTTGTATTGTTTTTCTGATTATTTTATTAATAAAAAAAAAAAAAAAACATTTTTTTTTTTTGCAATAATTTATTAAAAATGTTATGATTTCCATGCAGTTTAAGGGTACAAGAATATGAAATGAGCACATCCACTTTGATTCTTCAAGAGCTCTGGTGTGTGTATGTGCTAGTACAAACACACTGCTCAGGACAGTTGTGGAGCACAGAAGTGTACACTGGCAAAATTTACCGCATATAAAAAAGAAAACAAAAAAGTCAGAGTTGTGAATCGTTTTTGATCGTGATGGGCACCGATGTTCCGTGAACTAAAAGCAACAACAAAAAAAAAAAAAAAAAGAGAGAGAGAGAGAGAGAAGTCTTTCAGCACAGAATAAATAGTTTCTTATAGCGATATGTAAACTTGGAGACGGCACATTTTCACAGAGTGGCAAACAGACATACACACTCACCGTTGACGTTCTGTAAATTATTATTAGTATTTTTTCGTCGTTTGTAATGTCCCCTCACTATCATAGATTAATACCTCTACAGAAAAAAAAAATGTGTTGTATACATTATATACATTAGAAATAGTCCTTCGTGCTTTTTGGGGTAATGAGGAGGCGCTCTTATTGTTACCCGCTGCCATGGTCAACACACACTATTCACCTCCCAGAAAGCCTTCGATAGTCCAGGCTGACGATCTTTTTGCCCCAGTGACTGTCGTCCAGTGTTAAACGATTTGTGAGTAACGTGACAAAGTGACCCAAGAGTTCTGACCAAGACCAACTTGGTTCCAGAGTTTATTGCCTGTAACAAGAAGACACTCCGCAATTCAGATTTCAGTGCTGCTTCTTTTTGAACCTCTGTATCGAGTAAACTGTGTTCGATCAAAACACACACATACACATACACACACACACATGCGCACACAGACACGCCTGATGAATCCCATTAATATTACATAACACTTCAAAAGAAAATTCAGAAATAACCCGGTGGTTTGGTCTCGTACTGATTTCCCCAGAGAACAAACAGGAGTACGTGTTTAAATTCACAGTTCGCAGCATTACTATGAAGGACGCTGACAGACAAATCAAAGTTTGTGGTTTCCATTTAAATAATTTGTGGTCAGCTCAGAGCTTATTTCCATATTGGTTTCAGAGAAACTGTCTATATTCCTGTGCGGTAGTTTTATTTCTTAGGATTTCCATCTGCCTCCATGCACACCTTTCAGTCTGATATGACTTCAGTATTATCCGTGTAGACAGCCTGGAGCTAATTATTGCCACGTTCATAAATGTGCATTTGTAGGAATTTGGAAAATAAATTCTACAATATATGCATAGGATACCGTGTGTGGAACCTACAAAAATGTAAATTCGAAAATCATTTCTAAACATTTATTATAATATAATTACAGCGTTTGGTAATGAACGGAAATTAATCATTACCACCTTTTGAATTTTCTTTTGTTACAGATGCGCGTATTATGATCCTCCCTGTGGAGTAATATAAATAAATGGAATAAACAGAAGTATTGTAACAGTATTAATAAGCAAACTGATCGGGTCCATCTGTTAAATGCAAAGTATGTCTAAATGTGCAACGACTGCTAATTAGATTTGCTTCAATCAATAATAACCATGAATAATTCAAAACAATAAGGTCATCTGTGATATGGGTTATTTTATACTTAAATGCACCCCCCACCCCCAACTCGTATTCAAGTACAGAGAAACGCTAATGAGAAAAGCTAAACATTTTGAATCACTGGAGCACGGGAATAGGAATAGTTTAGAGGATTGGTTTTTATCGTCAATTCTCCTGCGCTCCAGAGGTTCACTTCAGGGGGGGGGGGGGAACTCAAACGTTTATCGGGTGCACATTAGGGAGCCCTTTTACAACCACTTTCACCGAAGTAAGAACACATGACAACACGACATACGGCTTTACTAAAATTCAGCGATTAAACATACTTAAGGATCCACAAATTGTCGAACAGGCTTTGTTGTTTGAGCAAAATTGCCCTTTTTAGACATTTAGTCTCAATAATGTTAACATGTTAGTGTTAATCATGTTCCTTACAACTCCTGCTGTGATAAACTGAGTAAATTCCAGGAACCAAACTGCGTGCATGGTTTAGATTTATGTGACTGTAAAATAACAATACAGCAGTGTGATAAACTCAATGATTCGACTGCTGTATATCATCACAGGGTTGTTTCGTGTTTTTTTTTTTTTTTTTTTTTTTTTTTTTTTTAAAACTCATTTTGTAACTCCTTGGGAAAAAAAAACCAACATTTAGAAATTCATCTAAACAGTGATCTGTGCAGTACTTTCACAAATATGAAAAGGAAACTGAAAGACTGAAGAGCATCTTGGAGAGTGTCAGAGGCGTAGGTGCTGTGGCATTATGGGGTTTTTGCTTTATGTTTAACGGTCTTTCTTACTATGATTTGCTCTATTGACGCTCATTAACAGCCTCAACCATTAGCATGTGGTCCTTTGAAGATGTTAATGTCCACTGAAAAATAAATTGGAAAACAAAACCTGCTAACAGTTTAGTTTGGACTCTAGCACACCAACAAACCAAACCTATGAAAGTCAGTCAGGATGTGTTACGTTATCAAATAGTTAGTTATATGAATCTGACCGATCAGCACTATAGTGTCCATCTGGCTCCAAGTACAAGATCACAGGCACGGCATTCAACAAACGCAAAAAAAAAAAAAAAAAAAAACAACAAACGAAAAAAAGAACGGAATCCAAGACACCGACGGTGAAATATCTGCAGAAAGGAAATTGTTCTCGAGAATGGTGATACGTAGCTTATTCCAATATTTTGCATTTCGAATACAATTCTTTTGTTGTCTTGATATAGGTTTACAAAAAAATATGACAACAGCTAGACACTCTATATCTGTGAGACATTTGTGCAAAGTTCACAGCACACAGTTACATTTCTATAGCAACTATGAGGTATGTTCACTGTTGCTAAGTGCCAGGTAATGTGTTTCCCAGTGCCACTTGGGGACGGCAGCAGAACTTCCTCCTGCGCCTCAGGCTTGTGATAGAGTCCTCGATGTGCGTGAATGATGTGCAACTCCATCCAGGTCCTGTTTTGGCTCAAGCTACAACAAGGTTGGTGAAGATGTTTGACTTGCTGTGATCAGGAGAAAAACTCTGCAATGAGGTTACACCGACGTGACCAATTCACTTATTTGATCCAGCCATTATTGTGCAGCGAATCGAACTGCTTTATTTCTCCATTACGATGTGTACATCACTTCGCGTCGACTAAAGAGCATTCCATAAAGACACTTTATTCACTTAATACTGTCTACATCTCTGATGTCAATTCTGTTTGGCGCCATTAATGGATCACATCAAGAGATGACTATTTGTGTGCCAAAGTCCATTTATGGGGCACTGCTTAACCCACAGAGGAATGATCTATCAACTATTTGTTTTTGACTATAGGCCCACACACTTTGATAAAATGGAAGACTGGACCTCGGGCTCTTACGGATCTCGCCAACTTCTGTATTTGTTCCTCCTGCACTTCCATATGAGTGTTAACACTCGTACAGGGTTTTCCAGAGAGCTACTTGTCTGGTCTAAGGATATCATGAGGCCTCACTTGCTTGACAACAGTGTCCCTGCCTCTAACTGCCCTTAGTGATCAGTTTATTGACCAGATAGCCAGTTCAGGTTGGTGTCATTTTAGATATTTGCTCCAAATCTACCATTATGATCAATCAACAGAGGAACTTTTTATGGCAAAAGCCCTGGCCACTGGTGTGCTGTGATGTTTGCTTGTTAAGGTTAGCAGAAACTGCAACTGGCTCGCTTTCCCTGTGAGCCAGTTGTACGAGCAACAAGCTAACCCTTTTTTTTTTTTTTTTTTTTTTTTTTTTACACCATGTGTACACCTAATCAGTGTCAGGAAAGCTGCACCAAACTGTTGTCTAAGATCTTCAGAGGCCGTTTTCAGGAGTGCCCAGCCTTACCCCAAATCATTTTTTCCTGGCATGATGACAGCTTGCTCTCGTGTGTACCATGGTGTTTGTTCGAGTGCTGAACAGGGTGCTTCTGGATGGCCACTGTTGGGAGCTACTAAAGTCTAATGAGTTGACAAAGGGTCCAAAAACAGGGAGATTTGAGAAAACACCTATGAAAGTTGATAAGGCTAGCTCAGCTGGCATCCCCTGTTGCATCTGTAGTTGTCTGGGAGATGGAGACCGATACGGGGAAAGAGTAGAAGGTGAAATGCAGATCTTGGTGGGCACTGTGGATGTGTGAGGTTGACCGGATGACATGATGCCCCCCCCACCCCTTCCCACCCATCCCTCCCCCCCCCAAACCCCCCTCACAGCCTGAAGGATCAGTTTTGTTCTGACGTAGACGTAGATGGGTGGAGGGCAGTGGATGTGTGTACGAGGAGGACCCCCCCCCCACCCAGGTCACTCGCACACTTCCGTTCATTGCTGATGTGGCTCAGTCTGTTGGATTTCAAACGGAGATCTGTTCCTCAGAGCGCAGAGCTGTGGTAGGACTCACAGGCCAGAGACCATGACCCTGTAGGAGGGGGGCATGTGTCTGTGGCGGGGACTTGAGGCCGGGCTGCTGTTAGGACTGCAGCTGGCGTCCACCCCTCCTATGGAGGGTAAGTATGCATGGTGCAAGATGGGCAGCTGCAAAGACAGCCTGCGCTGTATGCTGTGGACAGAGCACACAGATTTCACTGGTGAAATTTATAATCAAATAGATCAAGTAATGCATCTCAGAAAAAAATGCACTTTAGACAAACACTCTGACTTAGACGGCATGCATTTTGCCCCCCATTTTCTCCCCAATTTCATCACATGCCAATTCCCATCCAGCAGTCATCTCTCCACTATCATGCAGCAGCTGGAGGGTGAAGGCTAACACATGCTTCCTCTAAGACACATAAGACACATAAAGCCATCCACAAAAATTTTTTCGAACTGCTAATCATGCTGCAAACTCGGAGGATAGCCCTATTTGCCCTCATCCACACACATGAGCTTGCAGATGGTCACCATGGGCTAGTATCTCTGATTGGCAGGAGATAGAGTACGCCATCCCTTCCCCCAAAGAGCAGGGTTAATTTTGCTCCTATGTTGCTCCTTTATGTAAACTTATTAATCATATTTAACTTATGCTTAAATTACCAATGTAGAAAGACCAAACAGGAACTACTGAGCAACTATAAATCCAGAACTGTGGTATCCTCCTATGGACGTTCATTTTGTCCTGTACTTACTTATTTTCTGACATAACTTGTGTCAGTGTTTTTTTTCTACTCTGATTTTATTTTTTATACTGGATCATAGGTAACACCATAAGTTATTCACATAAATGTGAGCTCAAGGCTGTACTGGAACGACAAATGCCAGTTTGTAAAGAACAGATAAGTTCCAGGTGTAAAATATGTATCTGCGATCTTCAGAAAGCCATTACACACATTGTGAGTATAGAGAAACAGCCTTCTCCTGCACAGCCCCCTAATCCACTGCACTCCTTCTCCTCACATCCCCTGACATAAAGTACATTTCATATCTGCACACAGTATCAGTTCTCACCCTATAACCCTAGAGAGGAACGTGCTGTCACGGTAATTACATAATCAAAATGCCAGTTACATAAATTAACACCGAAACACCGCTTTCTGACATGTCTGTTAGATTTATGATTAAATTAAGGTGCTGTTTTAATAGAATGGGCCTGGCTGTGATGGCTGTGAATGATGATGTGCCTTCTTTTGCATGCATACTTATATAATCTGTAGGGAAATGTATGTCTCTCGCTCTCTCTCTCTCTCTTTCTTGCTCATGTGAAAGTCATGTGAAAAAATAAATACACCCCATAGAAATTGTTGGCTTTATTTTACATAGTTGGACAAGCAAACATTTGATCCTCTTTGAAACAGTGCCTATTAATGAAGTTGATACACTCTATCAAATGACACATAAAACTGACAAATTGTAGTCATTTTCTGATGCAAAAAAAGAAGTCTCCAAGAACCCCAAAATTTCATCACAGGATCTGCTAATAAGTCTTGCAACTTTTGGGTCAAAGTACACGCTTCTACAATCAGAAAGAGACTGCAAAAATTGGACCCGCATGGGAGGCGTGCCAGGAAAAGACTACTGCAAGACTACAGTTTGCCAATGAGCATATAGGCAAAGACCAGGCCTTTTGGAATAATGTGCTCGGGACAGATGAATCAAAGATAGAGCTGTTTGGCCACAGTAACCGCAGACACATTTGGTGTAGACCAAAGACAGCTTTTCAGGAAAAGCACCTCATAACAACTGTGAAGCACGGAGGTGGAAATGTTACGGTTTGGGGTTGTTTTGCTGCCTCAGGGACTGGACAGCTTGCATTCATTGATTCATCTATGAATTCTGCATCATATCAAAGAGATCTTGAAGATAATATGAGGCCATCTGTCTGAGAGTTCCAACAGGATAATGATCCTAAGCACACTATCAAATCCACCAAGGAACGGCTCAAAAAGAAGAAATAGAGGGTTATGGAACGGCCTAGTCAAAGACCGGATTTGAATCCCATTTAAATATTTTGGGGGGGATTTGAAATTGGGCAGTACATGCAAGAAAACCCTCAAACATCTTGCAACTGAAAGAATATTACATGGAAGAGAGGTAAAAAAAATTCCAGAACGCCGATGTCAGAGACTGGTGGACAATTATGCAAAACGCCTACAAGAAGTTATTTCTGCTACAGCGGGCAATACTAGCTTCTGAGGCCAAGGATGTACTTAATTTTTCCACAAAAGAATTCTCATATATATTGATATGTCTGTTGAACAAATAATGGAAAAAAAGCACATTTTCCCTTCTGGTTTTGTTCAAATATGTCAAAAAATCCGGAAATTTCCATGGGGTGTACTTATAGTTTCACATGACTGTGTGTGTGTGTGTGTGTGTGTGTGTGTATATATATTATATATATGTATGTATGTATGTATGTATGTATAATCTGTGTGTGTGTATATATATAAAATATAGGCCAAGCTTTTCTCCTTGTACGTCGCTTGCAAATCTGTTTTAGCAGTTCTCATGTTTAATATGGCTCTTCTGTGCAGTTGCAGTAACATTCTTTATACCTGAGACTTTATTTTCTGAAGATTTATTATTGATACACATTGTATTTGTCTGCTTGTCTGTGCTTCCCCTGCTCATTCTCCCACGTTCTGCTTTCTTGAGGGGGATGTTGACTCTTTTGAATCTCCTGTCAGTCACCACAGAGGTACGGCTTGTAAACACTGCCCATTTGAACAGTTGTATGAGACATTGTTGTTTAAGACTGGGCAGCACAGTGGTGCGGTGTTTAGCATCGGCACTTCGTAGCTTCATGGTCACTGATTCCCAAAAACTCAGCTTACTGTCTGTATGTATTTTGCATGTTTGCGTGTTTGACTGGATTTCACGTTCTCTGTCTCTTCCCATCTCCCAAAAACATTCCAGTATGTGCCTAAATTGCCGTGGGTGTGATTGTGCGCTCGTATGGTGTCCCATCCAGGATTTATTTCGGCCTCACACCCATTGTTCCCGGATCTTCCACAAACCCTGAGCAGGATAAAGCGATTACTGAATGTGAATAAATGATTAAGGATTTCTGATGCTTTGTGACTGTGCACATTTTCTAAAAAGTAATGTTATCTTTTATCACAGTTTGTTCATTTGAGAATTTAATATTCTGCCGTCGAATTCTCTTTGTACTTTGTGTTTTTATACATTAACGCTGCTCAGAGGAACGTGTCCTCTGCTGTCAATTTCTTTTTTGTTCCAAGCTATCACTATGGCTGTTACGCTGTCATGCATAGTCAAGCACAGCCATGACCATAAACCCTTTGGCAGTAAATTCTTAAGTAAGTACTTACTCGTATAATTACCTGTCTGATAAGTGCTTTTGGGTTGCACATGGCTAGCAAGAAATGTTTCTGAAGAGAACAAATGTGAATCCTGCTCGATAGTAAAGGTGTCTTAAATGCTAGGTATACTTTTGTGGTTTGAGGACTGGGAACATGAGAACAACATCCTCACAATAACTGAACTGACTCTGAATAGTGACATGCATTTAGACAATGGCATAATATACATCGGTGAATTAAGAATATATTAAATCCGATCCAGTATCGATTAAGCATTTTGTACACGCATCACCCCAGATATTAATCTCGAGTATCCACTTTATCCTGGTCAGGGTCACGGCAAACCCAGAGCCGTGCAACCTGGATGGGAAGTCAGTCTATCACAGGGCATAATGCACATGTGTTCACGCACTCATTTATATCTAGTGGCAATTTAGCATAGCCAATCCACCTACCACCATATTTTTGGGAGTTAGGAAGAAACTGGAGAACCCAAAGGAAACCCACACAGACCGAACACTGTATCAGATAAATGCATCTCTGCTTTGATCCAGTAAATGTGACCAGACGGGAAAAACCCGAGTTAAAATAGAGCAATTACGTGTTGCGGAGCAGTGTATAGAAATTCTCGTTCTGCATATGGACCCTGGAGAACAGTCTGAAAGTGTAACTGTGTGTGTGTGTGTGTGTGTGTGTGTGTGTGTGAATCTGCTGATGAAAAGGTGAGCACAGTGTGAGCTCCCTCCCCCGTATGATCAGGCATTCACGGGCACTGGGAATAGCTGAGTATTCCTCTCCTGCTCTTCTGTCTATTTTCAGGCCTCACTGCCTCCATCGCTTGTTGTAAATCACAGGTTACGCAACCTATTTCTCTCTTCTCTCTGTACCGCTCTTGCTCGCCCTCTTGTTCTCGTTCCTTCTATCGCTGGGTTAATTTCAGCATCATATTGTTTCATTTCTCTTTAAACACGTAGAAATGCACTTATTATGTGAATGAAGCACTTAAAGCACTGACTGTTCTGGTGAGTTTATGTCCTCTAGCGGGCCTCTGCTTATTCTAGAAGGATCCATGGATCCCCTCAGTGCTTGTGGTTTCTGCTCCAGATGATTCTTCAAAACGGTTTTCTCGCCATCTATAGAAATTAAAGGAAGGACAGAACAATATATATTTTTTTTAATCATATTCGTAATTGTATTACACCTAAAATGTCTCATTATTCATTTAAGCCATATAATATTACAATATTTCAACTCGGATTATGTCTAAGGGGAGAAACCTTATTTGGAATGGAGCTGATCATATTAAAAATAAAATAATATAAACGTATTGAAATGAGAAACAATCGATAAACTTGCTGAATCAAAATGAATAAATCATGATGCCAGTTACATCTGATCGAAATGCCTGTGATGGACAGATGAATAATGTCACGGTCTCACACTTTCTTAGCAATCTGCATGACAAGTCATATTACAGATACAGAGGTTGAGTTTAGGGCCGGTGTTAGATAAAAGTATCTCAGGTTAAGTCTTTCAGTCCTCCGTCAGGGATTAGTGTATTTTTCTTATGACTTCATCTGTATGAAAGTGAAGAAAACCTTCGTTCGTTAGCATTGTTCGTTCAAATGCATACACATTTCTAATTAGATCAGGGACCGGTTTGCCAGAAGCAACATAAGCAGGTAGAGAAATTGTTCATTGTGTTGCTTGCTCTACCATGCAGCCGGGATGTTCGTGCTGCGATGCTTTGAGTTCATTGCTTCTCAAAGTGGGGACCAGGGACCCCCAGGGGTGCATGAAGCATAGCCATTGTGTCCTGGACATCACAACACACCACTATGTAAGTTATTATATTTATTTAATTCGTATACTTATGAATTGAATCCTTTAATCCAATCCTCAATAACTCAAAAACAAGAAAACTATAATTAACATCGATGTAGACCTGATGTGTTCTGTTGTATAAAATAAAAACTGTACGGCTCCAATAAATAGGTAAAATATTATTGTGCACATTGGAATAAGGAGCTAAATATCTGAATAATTAAAACCTATTCTGGAGGAGTCTGTAGTATTTTTATTTATTTATTTTTTTTTTAAAGTAAAGCTCTCAGATTTTAAGGTATCAATCTGTACTTTTTCCTTGTTGCTGGGGTGGTACCATCACAGGTAATCGTTTTGTACTTTTAGTACATATGATATCCAGGTAAAATATACATACTAAAGTTATAAAACATGCCTCCTTCATGGTAGCACCCTAGTGAAAAGGAAAAGTACAGTTGGGTACCTTTATTTCTAAGCATGGTGGGCCCCTGGCTGCAATAAGTTGCATTTGTTTGTAATGAGAAACATTAGATAAGCTCCTCCCACCTTTGCCATCTGTGAAGTTGCGTATGCTCAGGATGTTGTTGACGTCCTGGTAGTGGTTCTGTTTGATATAGGGGGTCTTCTCTGGCGTGTCCTGAAGCTGCATGGTCACCTCCTCTAACTCCTTATCCAACTAAATACAAAAATAGGCCATAATACAATTACTCAGCATTGACGTCTTTGAATTTTAGGATGCTAGAAGGTCATTAGCAAGGTGGAGCAGTGGAAATGTTTCTTGGTCATATGTCCTACCTCTGTGATCCGCATCCTGAGGCGGTGGTTGTCCGCTTGCAGGCCGTCCAGGCGGGACGTGTTTGTCTGGTTAACACTGGTCACTGATGTGGATGTCTTCGAGTCTTCCTTTTTCTGGTTCTGGGTGAACTTCAGCCGTCGGTTCTGGGTGGCCGCGTCTGGGTTTGTCCTCATCGTGATAAGCTGGAGAGACGGAAGAAAGAGATTTGCCTTCCATTTCGGTACATGATGAGAACGCTAGTTAAAGTACATTAAAGCCACCATTAGAAATCAGTGTTTTCCAACACAGCTGTCTTATTCCGCTTTAAGCCAAAACATTGGAGATTTTTACAGCACTGTTTACAGGTCCAGATGTTTCTTTTAGTGCACTGGAAATAAATGGCTGTGCTTTCTCTTGTAATGTTGTTCTGAAAATTGTAGCTTTTAAGGATCCAATGTTTTTCATCCACTCTAGTAAATGACTTGGTGTCCAACTTATCATGGTGGAACAGCTAATTTTCTCACCTTTGGCACAAACACCAAGCAGAGTGTGATAGTGCTGCAGAAAATAATGACCAGGGCTACGATGCAGAACTGCACGTTCGGCTGGTCCCGCGTCAGGAAGGACACAGCTGCACCGATGATGCACATGATTCCCACGTTGTACACACTCATCCCGATGTACTTGCTATCATTCAGAGCAGGGATACTGACGTTCCTCGTCTCCCAGGCCAGGAAACAACCGAACAACTACAACAATAAGGAGCAGAATGGGAGATTACATAACCACATGAGATCTGAACACTGCAGTCATTTTTGATAATGTTCTTGCTTTGATTGTATCAGATGTTGCTTTGATGCTTCTGCTAAGGTTAAGTGCCAGAGTTTATCAAATCAAAAGCGCTGCTCATGGCTCTTAGCAGCAATTTAACAAACACATCACTCTAGATACAAATACAGCATTGCACTGAGTATGCTTGTTGCTAAAAGACACTACAGACACTTGCAATAAGAAGCACTTAACACATAACTTGATTACTTCCTGATACTCGTTTTTATGTTCAGTAAACGGTTTATTTTGACAGGATTGACAAATACATAGTTAAATACTCACCTAGGATAACCCGTCATTGATGCACCTCCAGACAAATCCCCAATGAGAACATTATGTTAAACATGTGTCTGAGTGATGTTGTGTATTACAGCCATGCTCTGAGGCACAGTAAGACAATTCAACATACACCAAGTTCCCAGTCTATTGGCTACAGAGTACCACCTGTATAGTACCTAATAAAAATGCACCTCAATTTATATTGTTTTCTGTTGTGTATGCATGAATTTTATGTCAGGGCTAAGACCAGTCACCGGTCTCTGGACCAGTGTACCACATACTGGTCTTTTCTCAGTCTCAAGCCCATTTGGTCTTAGTCCTAATATTCTCTTGGAAAACAAATGTTTATATATATATATATATATATATATATATATATATATATATAGAGAGAGAGAGAGAGAGAGAGAGAGAGAGAGAGAGAGAGAGAGAGAGAGAGAGATTTAGTCAACATCAAAATCATATTGAATGATTTTAATACTTTATGGTATATTTAATAACTTTTCATGACAGTTCATTTTCATTCAATCATTCATTCATTCATTCATCTTCAGTGCTTTATCCTGTTCAGGTTTGTGGTGGATCCAGAGCCTATCCCAGGAATACTGGGAACAAGGTAGGAATAGACCCTGGATGGGACATCAGTCTGTCACAGGGCACTACAACACACTCACACATTCATTCACACCTAGGAGCAAATTAGGGCTGTCAATCCAGCATATCTTTGGAAAGTAGAAGGAAGCCAAAGAATTTGAAGGACATGTGCACATAAACCCAGCACAAACAGTATCTAGAGCTCAGGATCGAACCAGGGACCCTGGAGCTGTGAGGTGGCAACGCTATCCACTGCATCACTGAGCTGTCTATATTTCATTATAATTTTTCTAAAGCAAAATCAGTGTGGCAGTGTCGGCATCTTCATCTGTAATACTGTTTGGATTTGTGAACCATAAAGAGTTTTTTACTGAATGACGCATGCCACTTCAGCTATCTACAGAGACTCATACCCTGGCTAAGTAGCCAAATGCTAACTAGCTAGCCAGCTTACAATAACAGAAAAGTATCACTGTTCTTCCTAAATAGTTAACATTTTAGCGATCTAAAATTCGTTTTCATTGGTTGACATTTGCAACCTAGCCAGTTGACTACATTTTTGACAGTGCGAGCTAACTTTAGCTTGCTTTTTTTCCCCACAATGCTAGTGTAGCTAGTCCTCTGTCGTGGCCCTTCAGCTCCAATGTAGCTACAAAGTACAAGCTGAAAGTCATCTCGATCCCGTTATCCATACTCCTGATGGTTTTGACTGAGATGGTCTTGGCTATAACTCTGTTGTATAGTTAATTAGAAGCTTCTGCCTGAGGCTTTCAGACAGCACTATGAATCATACAGATGAACTGATTCCGACTTCCTTAATGTAATAATTTTAAAGGCAGGTTTAATAACACCTGTCCAACTTTCCTGAGAAATCTGTAATTAAAACACATGTTTAAACTTAATTAAATGAAGCTGTTCATTTAGCAGAGCCATCTGATTCAACACCGTGCATAAGATTTAAATCATAGACAGGTGAGTGCGTGTATGTGCTTGTGAGTGTGTTGGAATGGGAGAAGGGCAATGGCAGAGCATTCCTATTCAGTTAGTGATGATAGGATGTGTGGCTCGGTTATGACTCCACAGCAGCAAAACATGATGGGGAAAAGACTAAGTGGTGTTCTCTCTCGCTGTCTCTCTCTCTCTCTCTCACTCTCTCTCACACACACACACACAAAATTAGAGTAAATAGACTAAAAACAGTAATTTATTTCTACAGATCACACAGACAGAGCAGCTTTTATTTACTTTTTATCCCAGAATGCAACAATTACTGCTTTGAATATAATGCTATGGCCAATTAGACAACTTGTTGTATTACTTTTTTCCGGAGCTGCTTTCTACTGCCTTGCCTCGCAAAGGTTAATTGTAATAGTGGCCTGAAAACAAACCTTTTCATCATTTATTCAAGTATAACATACCAGTTTACATTTATAAGAGTTTTATTTTTGGTTTTCCTGATTAATTTAGATTTTACATTTAAAAAAAAAAAAGACAGACAGTTTATAAGGACATAATTTGCCTAGTTTAAGGTTGGAATGGAAGAAACTGAGTGGGCTGCACAGAGCCCCGACTTCAACCCAACCGATCAATTTTGAGATAAAGTGGAATCTCTGAATGTACCGCAGGTCTTCTTTCCCAGCATTAGTTCCTGACTTCACTAATGCTCTTGTGGCAGAGAGGGGGCACAAATCCCCACATGTTCCAAAATCTAGTGGAAAGCCTTCCCAGTAGAGCAGAAGTTATTCTAACAGCAAAAGGGGGAAGAAACTCTAGAATAGGATGTTTAACATGCATATAGGGGTGTGATGGTCAGGTGTCCGAGCCTAAGAGAATAACAGCACGGAGCCTCCTCCGGTGATGTCTAACTAGGCTGGGAAAACTTGAAGAAGGATCTTTCGCTGCTCCTTCATGCATAACATTTCAGCCTCTGTTCTATTCTTAGATTTGTGTGTGTGGATGTGGATACACTCCTAGAGCAAGAACTAAACAGGTTCCTGGAACCAAGAACAAAAAGCCCTGATTTATTATCTTCCTAATGTTCCTAAAATACTAAGGTAGTAGATGGGAGAGAAATATTTATGCATATTTTCTTTCACTTACCATAAGGAGGCCTTTGTAGGCATAGACAATCCCAAGCCAAATGGTCATATGTGTGTTCTCACAGTGCTCCAGGAAGGGCCGGATAGCCATATCTCGCCCCTGAGGGTCCGCCTGCAGAGATACAGAATGGAGAAGGGTATACAGTGAGAATTGCCACCACAAGTGTAATAACACCACATACCACATAAGAGTCCATGGTTTCACAGGCAAAGCAGCAAGCTCACGGTCCTGCTGTGCCTCTTTCATAACATGAAAAGCAAATCATTTAATAATAATATTATAGGAGCATTTAGGATTACCATGAATTGTCCAGACTAAAAACTCTACTCTATTCCCTTTCCTTTTCATGAAACTGAAGTATGCATGAAGATGGAGTAATTAATACCTATAATGTCTGTGGTATTCATGGCTACACATGGCACTCGTTAATTAAGCGCTGTGTTCAGACCTCTCACCTCCCACACCACTGTCACAGGAGACTGGGAGGACATGCTCGATAGGCGGCTGTGGATCAGGTGGTAGAGTGGGATGTCCACTAATGTATCCTTGGGCAAGACACTGAACCCCAAGTTGCTCCCGATGCCAAGCTAGCACCTTTCAAGGCTGTGTGAGTGCATGTGTGTGTGTGTGAATGGGTGAATGAGCGCTTTGTAGGCCCTTAACCGTTTACATTCAATGGTATAATGACTTAACGGTACATTCAATGGTTTAATGGTTTCTATAGTGTTCCAGCATGGAACACTATAGAAACAGGTCATGTGATTTCCCCCGGGGGGGATAACGCTTGCTGGTCTCTCCAAAAGGCCATGATAATAAGCCAATTAGCACTGCAGGATGCCAGAAAATAAAGCTGATAAACAATACGACTTGGTCAGACATTGATTGGCTGATGTATTTACGTACAACAGACTGGTCTGCAGTGGAAAATAGGTCAGTGCTGCATTGTGTCGTGAAGGAAGTACGTGAAGTGAGTAACTGGGTTTTCCTCTGTACACACACTCCAAAGGCAGTCAGACTCCAACAAACTCCTTTGCTGTCCCACTTTAAAAACTTTTCAGTATGCCATGGTTGCAGTGCCTCCTCAAAAATGCACTTAGTTGCAGACACACAGTGGCACCCTTCAGCTCTAGTGATTCTTTCCAGTTTGGAATGATGTACAGAGCCTTTTATCCTAGCCAGCCTTTTATCTGCTCCTTGTCTAAACAGTTCAAAACAAGGACCAATAAAACTCACAAACTGATAGACTGCACAAAGGAGTTTGAAAGTCAGTGCCATTGCTCACGGTCTCGAGCAATCAGCTGATTAACAAAAGGCAACTTTGATTCTGTGAGCATTTATGGGACTTCACAAAAAATTAGAAAATACATGCTTCTAGACAGCAGGACGCACATTGTTCAGCAGAGAACACTGATGTATATACTAAAGAAAATATGCAAAGTACTGTGTCATACCTTACAAACTTAGTTACAGTGTTTAATAAACAGACTGCCCATCTCATATCAGTAACAAGATAATACGCATAAAATATAGACACACTCTTTAAAAGGTGTTTAAAAGGTTCTTTCGATAGGATACGTTTCCTTTCCTTATAAAAGAGTTGTATTTGGAATCGTATCTGATGGGGGAACACTTGGGTCTAATTTGAGACTTCTTGGAGTGTGCAGATTACTGGTATACAGTATTACTGTTATCCAGTTCATCGAAAAAGAGGGAATGCTTAAAAGATCTATGTATAACCCTACAACAGAAAATCTCCTCTTCAGACATTGTTTCAAGTAGAACCCCTTTAGAAAGCCAGGAACCCTTTTCCTAACAGTGTGGAATACTAACGGATACACTGCATGGCCAAAAGTATGTGGACACCTGACCATCACAGGCATATGTGGTTCTTCTTCAAACTGTTGCCACAAAATGGTGTCTTTGTGTGCTGTAGCATTACAGTTCCCCTTTACTGGAACTAAGGGGCCTAAACATGTTTCATCATGACAATGCCCCTGTGCACAGAGCTCCCATAAAGACATGGTTTGCCCAGGTCAATGTGGAAGAATTCGAGTGGTCTGCCCCGAGCCCTGACCTCAACCCCGTCACTATTGGAATGAATTGGAATGCGCACCAGGTCTTCTCACTTGACATCAGCACCTGATTTCAGCATCGCTCTTGCAGCTGGGTGTGCATAAATCTCTACGACCGTTTTTCAAAATCTAGTGGAAATCCTTCCCAGAAGAGTGGAGGTTATTATAACAGCAAACGGGGGGACCGATTTTGTGTTCACGGCCATGGTTTTGGAATGGGCAAATATGGGTGTGGCCATATAGTGTATCATCACCTCTACACTCTAAGCAAAAAGGTTACATTTATAACCCTCAAGGGTTCTTCGGTTGTTCTTTTAGGTTAAAGGTTCCATGTAGAGCCCTACAGCTGACTATTTCAAAGAAAGGGTTCCAAGCAAATCCCTTTTTAGAAAGATAAGAACCACTAACTATACAGGGAACTCTTCAAGAATTACTGAATTTATTTTCTAAATATGTAACAATCAGACAGTCCTGAACACTGAAAATGTATGAACATGTCCCGTACACCACGTTATACCGATATGCTAAATACAAGGATAACAAAACTCCGGAACATTCATCATTTCAAATCTTTGCTGTAGAGAGACAAGCTGCGTTGTGTGAGGTTGCCAGGCAACTGCCAATGGGCCGAGCAGTACTGCTTATTGGACGCTGCCGTCATTTCTCAGCGCATTAGTCCTCTAATGTAATTGTTCATCACAGACTGGAAAGGGCGACTGACAGGGTGTCTGCAGAGACACGGAGACAAGGGGACATGGGCAACGAAGTGTAGAGTCCCTCAGTGGAAGCGAAAAATGACTGAGACTCTCTGTGGTTCCTATTCAGACTGGAAAGAAGAGACTTATGGAGACATAGTGGAGGAAATGGAGTGCTCACTCATTGTCAGCCAAAGGGATGAGAGTAGAGGAAAGAAAGAGAGAGGGAGAAAGAAAGTCATCAACCCCTTGACAACAGTTTTCCATCACCTACGAAAGTAATAACAGAGGGAACATGGGAACATGAGAATGTTGACCTGTGCCTCTCATCACTATCTGGAAGCATATCTGACACTATAATAAAATAGAAGATTGCTCAGTGTCAATCAAACTAGTAATGACGTACAAATTATGTAAAGTTTCTACAGCCATGTAAGGTGCAAGCCAGAAAACCTGTACAGTAACAATCCCAGACAGAGCTATCTATGAGTGCTCAAGCATGTGATTTAATGAGTCAGTGAGACAATAAATGCAAACAGTTGCAAACTCATTGCAATGTTGTGAACTAAACAAACAAACAAACAAACAAACAAACAAAAAACCAGCTGAACACACTGCATGTGACACAAGTGACTGTGGTATGTGGAACAAGAAGAGATCTCTGGGCAAAAGACACGATGTTTAGAAGTTTGTATGAATTTTACGATGACAATGACGGCTTCAAATGCACCAAAGTCACACATACACTCACCGTCCATTTTAATAGGAACACCTGTACACCTGCACATTCATGCAGTTATCTAATAAGCCAATAATGTAGCAGCAGCACAACGCAGAAAATCATGCAGATACAGAATAAGAGCTTCAGTTAATGCTCAAATCAAACATTAGAATCGGGCGGGGGGGGGGGGGGGGGGGGGTGATCTCTGTGACTGTAAACGTGGTTTCAGCATGGTTGTTGGTGCCAGATGGGCTGGTTTGAGTATTTCTGAAACTTCTGATCTCCTGGGATTTTCACACACAAACATTCTCTAGAGTTTACACAGAATGGTGCAAAAACAAAAAACATCATGTGTGTGGAGGAATCTCCAGGCTGAAACATCTTACTGATGAGACAGAGTAGAGGACAACGACCAGACTAGTATGAGCTGACAGGAAGTCTATAGTAATGCATATAATCACACTTTACAACCGTGGTGAGCAGAAAAGCATTTCAGAATGCACAACACATCAAACCTTGAGGTGGATGGGCTACAACAGCAGAAGGTCACATCAGGTTCCACTCGTGTCAGCCAAGAAAAGCATCTGAGGCTATCATGGACACCGACTGACTGAAACTGGACAGTTGAAGACTGTCCTAATCTTCTGCTCTAGTCTTCTGCTCTAGTAGCCCATGCACCTCAAGGTACAATGTTTTGTGCATGCTGAGATGCTTTTCTGCTCACCAGGGTTGTAAAGACTGCTTATATGAGTTACTATATCCTTCCTGGCAGCTCGTATCAATCTGGCCATTTTCCTCTGACCTCTCTGATCAACAAAGCGTTTTCACTCACAGAACTGTCACTCACTCAATGGTTTTTTTTTTTTGCACCATTCTGTGTAAACTCTGTGTTGTGTGTGAAAATCCTAGGAGATCAGCAGTTTCTGAAATACTCAAACAAGCCCATCTGGTACCAATATCCATGCCACAAATAAAGTGACAGTGATCACACTTTTTCTTCATTCTGATGTTTGTTGTGAACATGAACTGAAGCTCTTGACCTGTATCTGCATGCTTTTTGCATTACGCTGCTGCCACATGACTGGCTGATTAGATACATGAATGTGCAGGTGTGCAGGCGTTCCTAATGAAGTGGATGGTGAGTGTATAAACTCATATAAACGTACAATATAAACTCTGTGGAATACAGCAGTGACATTTACACAGTCCCTTCGATCCTTTCCCAGCACGTAGCTGAATACGCACACTTGCTGTAATCAGGCTAGGTGAGGGAGTCGAGAGCCAGTGTGGCCTCTGTGTTCCCAGTAGGGCTCCAAATGAGGTCTAGCTGCTCAAGCCTGAGCAGCTCTCCGATCCGCCTGCCACAGGGAGACAAGTCTCTCTGGATCGTCCTCCTCCTCCTGCTCACTGCTGCTTATTTCAGACTCTAAAATCCACTTCAAAAGGAGGGACTTCAAAGTGGCAGTACTGCAGTGCTTGCGGCAGCACCCGGGAGCTGCCAGAACTGATTTATTAGAAGCTAAATGCGTCATTAAACTAAGAATCTAACCCTGAATATCACACATGTTTAAATATGCAAATAGGAACGTGTGGTGCATTATGTCTCGGATTACGCCCTTTGTTACGGAAGCTGAAAAAGACTTTTTATTGCTGCCATTCTTTAATCTAATGCTTCGTCATAACCCAGGTTTAATCAGAATTCCCATCTGCTTGCTTTCTCTGTGAAGCACAGGCACAGATGACTTTTTACCAGGCTGCTGTCACGTGATGACTAGGAGTATCTTTACTACCATAATTACCTTCCCTGCCCTCTTGCACACACGCAAAGAGAGATAATTGGGCTCCTGCATTTGAATTTGTGTGCTAAGTACACACACGCACACACACACACACACACACACACTGAATTACTATTATATATTATTGAATTACACTGATATACGGCTACCTCTCTGTGTGTGCCAAAACCACCTCTGGTTTTTATTGCCAAAAAGCTCTATTTTGGTTTCATCTGCCCATAGAACCCGATCCCATTTGAAGTTCCAGTAGTGTCTGGCAAACTGAAGACGCTCGAGTTTGTTTTTGGATGAGAGTAGAGGTTTTTTCTTGAAACCCTTCCAAAAAACTTGCGGTGATGTAGGTGACTTCGGATTGTAGTTTCGGAGACTTTCTGAGCCCAAGACGCAACTAACATCTGCAATTCTCCAGCTGTGATCCTTGGAGATTTTTTGTCCACTCGAACCGTCCTCTTCACAGTGCGTTGAGACGATACAGACACACGTCCTCTTCCAGGTTGATTCATAACATTTCCAGTTGACTGGAACTTCTTAATTATTGCCCTGATGGCGGAAAAGGGCATTTTCAATGCTTGTGCTTTTTTCTTATAGCCACGTCCCATTTTGTGACGCTCAATATACTTCAAATATATTTTTCTCATATGAATTCATAGGAGTGCCAATAATTGTTGCACACCTATATTTAACATATATATTATAAACCTGTGTTATGTTTGCAACTGTTTGATATCCATGAGAGCAGAGTATTTTTTGTGCATTTTTTTTTAACAAAAGATCAAAAATGTTAAACAATAAAGACAACTTTTCACAGCCTTCTTTGCTCATATTTACCAAGGGTGCCGATATTAGTGAAGGGCACTGTATATACAGTATAACTGTCTCCTGGTCTTTTAAGTATAAGCTCACTTGTCCATGCAATGCAGCTTATTTTCTTTCCACAAACAATGTGTCCCTGCTACCATACATCCTTGTTGAGTCAAGGACAAGCTATCATTCCTGATACCTCATTAAGACCACTCTGCCTTCCCCGGCCCTTCGGTACACAAGACACACACTCCAAATGGCGTGGGATGGAGTGGGATTAGTCTCCATCATCCTCCATCTGCTACCCCAGTGACTGCAGACATATATAGGCATACACAAATGTGCGTGCAGACACATGTACACATACTGTTGTGGAAACCACACACCACAGCACAATTCCTCAGAGGGATGCAGTCTTATTAAACGCACAACTTAGCAGTATGAACTAACGTGTGTAAGAATAATATATGTAAGGAATAAAGCTCGACAGGGTTTGTAGTTATAGGAAAATAATCAGTGATAGGGTAGCGTAATGCAGCTTGATGCGTGTGGACTGGAGTCGCTGTTAGGTGATTATTTTTCTATAAGGGATTTCTTTCTCTTATACCACAGCAATATGCAAAGCATTACATTCTTTTATTGATTAAACGATGACGCCATACTTTTTTTTATCCATTTATGGTTACTTTTAATGATGTGGAACATCTGCTAGTCTAGTTAGTTCCTGTTATCACTTACATCATAGGAGTTATAAACAGTCATTCCCTCTCCAGCCTCTTTTTTTCTCTCTCTCTCGAAGTTAATAAGGCAAAAAAAAATGTCTTAAACGAACAGCTTTATCTCTGACTTTTACAAAGCACGGACACTAGAGACTCATCCCTTAAACGTTCAATAAATGTCACCTTACAGAAAGCTTCATCATATCAACACGGATGTTTTTCTGTTATACATTATCAGAGCTGCCGTTATAGAATACCACATCAACACATATATCCCATTTCAGACTGAAGTATAGATCGGCACGTTTTAAATGTTATTCTTTAAATAACACCATAGTCTAACATTTAGCCCAAAAGCGCATTACATTGTCTACATAGTTACGCATTTATTCATTTATCCTCCAAATGAATGAGCATTAAAGAAAGAAAGAATGAATGAATCATAGAGCAAACATCAAACATCCCATCTGATCTAATATCTGTGCGAAATATTCCACAGCGTGTTTTTTTTTTACACAGCTTTTCCTCATCGTAAACGTCCTATTATTCCTGCTCCCGTGATTAACCTAGCCTCTGTTGATTCAGAGGATACATACACGCTCTCAGTCTCATCTGCGGAAATTACCTCTGTGTTAATATTAATCGAACAGGAATCTGTTTGGCAAGCAGTGAGCTGGCGTGATATCTTTGGACAGTGTTCATTTGGTTCAAGATACCAAGTGTTCCGGGTCATAATATTATCAGATATCACGATTGCGCATAAAGCTGTTATCATAGCCTGCCCGAGTCTGTATCATTTGACACTACAGGTGATTTGAAATTCATTGTAAAAGATGAATGTGGTTTTGGAAATATGAATTGAGTATAAAATGTGTGTGAAATGGTATGGGTAATATACAGTATTTCCCACAGAGCTCTAGAAATTTTGCCTCTCCTTTACTCTTTATCACTCCTCACTTTATTTCTCACTTTATCTCTCCTGCTCTCCATGGCTCTGTCTAATTGTGTCCTTGGAGGCTAGTTACCATGTGGCCAGTGGTACACAATATTGTTTAAGGGTTTGTGTTATGCTCAATTATGGAGAAAGGCTGCTTATTTTGCCTGTTGAGTGAACCGTTGATCACTCATGAATCGGTCAATACGATGTGAAGAAAATGACTTACTTTAGAACTGTCTTAAATGTAACTGGAAAACTCAAATCTTGATGTAACACATTTTGAGATGGGTTTGTCTGGTGAAATAACATAAACTGCATAAACCACACATGCACACAGCCTACAGCATCAGCACAGCGGTTCACAGTGTCAGCGTTAGACAAGCTCTCTTTCATCCTCTTCCTCCCTGTCAAAGAGTATCAAGAGGACCAGTGTACAATCCCCTCTCTTCTTTGAAGCCCTGTTTCCTATCAAGTTCTCTAGTCGACAGGTGAGCCCTGACCATCAAGGTCATGTGAGTCCCTTTCTCACTAATCAGCAAGGTCATGTGACTCGATTCCTCGTCCCTACAGCAACCCTCAGGCTGTGATCTAACGGCTGGCTCTGGAGAGGTGTTTAATGATGTACACAGCAGTATACTCAGTAGCATAGAAGATAGAGAACATGCTGCGGAGAATATATACAGTATGGAAGGAAGAACTGACGACAGGCTGCTGAATTATTCGAAAAATAATAATAGTAATGCGGCCATGATGTTAAGTGGAGTCGGTCTGGCATCAATTATTCCACTTATACCACAGTTACCACACCTCAAGACATTGTTCATATGTTTTATTTCAAGACATTTGTCAGGTCTTTGTCCTTAAAACACTCGTGTGTGTGTGGAATGAATTTATTACGCATCCCATCTCAAGCCTCTGTTGCTAATTGCCAAAATGTCATTTTAGACCTAGTAACAGAGACTTGAGCCATTGATATGCAGTTATTTGAGAGAGAGAGAGAGAGAGAGAGAGAGAGAGAGAGAGAGAGAGAGAGAGAGAGAGAGAGAGAGAGAGAGAGAGATTCACAGTTTTTTTTTTGTTTCATGCTGATAATATAAAAATAGAATAAATAAATAAATATCGATAGGATTACTTGTTCACAGGGTTTTTCGTTTTTTTTTCACTGCAGATAATACAACGAATAAATAAATATTGGTACTTGTTCACACGTTTTCTCTCTAATTTCTGCAATCACATGTGCTCTCTTGCACTTTCTTTCTCTTTTCTTGCTCTCTCTCTCTCTCGCTCTCTCTCTCTCTAATAACTGTATATCACTGGCTCAAGCCTCCACGTCGTGTCATGGTCTCGTTACCACCTCGGGGTTACTTTTTCTAATAAATCAATGGCCTGTTGTCAATTATTTCGTACTTACTTCTGGACAATCAAATTTGTCTAACATTTTGTTTGTCGTTACATCTGTGTGCTGTGGTGGACAGTAGGCTGACGTTTTTTCATATGGAACTGTAATGCGGTCAAGACCTGCCTGGAACTACATTAGCTGTGCATTAACTGAAAATAACTGCACACCTTAGGACGTCTGTCAGCCAATCCGAATCAAGTACTAAACAGCTCTGTGTTATGAGTACAAATATTGTAAGCATGGAAGGTCCTTATATATTTGGCAAAAATAATCATTCTAACTGACCCAAGCGATTTGAGAGAAGGTCCTATTTTCTTGTTATTCCTTCATTATGATTATTAGCACCACTCATAATTAACACACAAATACCATGTACCATCCATTTTCCATACCACTTATAGCCAACACAGGGTCATGGGGGAGCCTGGAGCCATCGCAGAGCCAATCAGCCTACAACACATGTCTTTGGAGAGCACAGGGAGAGCATGCAAGCTCTGCGCACATACGGCAGAGGTGGGATTTGAACCCCTAACCTGAGAAGTGGGAGGCAAACATGCTAACCACTAAGCCAGTACGCCTTCATACATATACCAAAAAGAGATTTCCTACAGTCTTTTAGTAAGTATCGAAATATCGTCTTGCATCTTGTTAATCAACCCAAAGCAGAACATATGATAATGCTTTGCATTAACTGACTTTAAACTGTATTTTGTTAGCATTCAAAGAAATCATCAGTTAATATGTACAGTATTAACGTAATTGTGTCTGGCATGGGGTTCTGGCATCACCAATATCTCATTTCTAACCCCACAGCTTTGCTGAGATGTTACTGAAATAAATACTGAACTAACAATAGAAGGGACACCATCGATCCAAGAGAGCTTAACAGATTTGGGAAATGATCAAAGGCTGAACAAAACAGTCCGCTAACAAGACATCCAGAGAAACTTTCTGTAAACTGCATAATTTGTAGAATATTTGTTTAAAAAAAACCCCCAAAAAACATTCTGTACATTTGTCCAAATTTTGGAAGATGCTTGATGCCAATCCAGCACTCTTTCCCCTGAAATCTAATTCCTGGTCTTGTGTATTTGAATTAGGCAAAATGTAAAATGTGGCTGCCTATAGAACGGATCAGCTTTTGCTTAATATTGCTTATGCTTCATCATAAATGCTTTAGCCTCAATGACACATGTTGTGGCTCAGTGTGAGAGTGGAGTCATACCACCCCTACACCAGTGAAACACTGATATGCCTTAGGATGTCTGAATTCTTCCATATGCTCGCTCTCTCTCTCTCTCTCTCTCTCTCTCTCGCTCTCTCTCTCTCTCTCTCATACCAATGACAGTAAAACCATGTCATCATCATATCATGAGTATTTTACAAAAAGCCCATCTCTCAGTCTGTTATTCTCTTATAATCTCATATTATTTATCAATCAAAAGTAGTCAGTAGTTCAGTCAGATGTCTGTCAGTTACAGTACAAACACTTGCCATTCTTCGCTACTCAGGAGTACAGCATATATCTGTCTGTTTTTGCTCATGTTTAAGACTTTGGAAAGCTGTTCATGTGCTCATAACCGGGATTTAGGGCACAAGAATACAGCCTCAGATAGGAGCGTGTGCTCTCTGCAATGCTCTCCTCTACTGGGCAGCTTTATGAGAGCAGGCAGCATGCCAACAGTCTGCCTGTTTAGCGGCGCAGTGAAACGCTGCTTTATTGCCCTGCTGACGCACTGCACGCACTGCAGCTCACAGTGGTACATGCCAGGGACAGAAGGACACAGTCAGAGAAGCCACTATGAATTTGAGACGATGAAAGGTGTGATGTGTAATCAGTATCGCAGGGATAAATATTCCAGCACTTGATTAGTCTCTTATGGGTGTATTGGAATGTTTGCTTGTTCTGCTGTACGTAGTAATAGCAGAAAAATATTGATTCATTAAAAGAAAACTAGACATATTATTGGAAATTATAATTATAATTATAATAATAAGTAATAATTATAATACAGTTGATGTAAGACATCATGCATATGCAGTATGCAAATGTGATTATTTTAGCCATTTCAGTTATCAATAAACACAGAGGCCGGCTTTGTGCTTGTAAGTATGAGAAAGAGAAAGAAAAACAGAGAGAGAGAGAGAGAGAGAGAGAGAGAGAGAGAGAGAGAGAGAGAGAGAGACTGACAAATGACATAATGATTAATACTATGGAACTCTATTCATCTGTTTCCATGGCTACAGAAGAGCAGCTCAGTCCTCCTGCTATTGGAACATTTTGCTTTCTGATGATAACCTGGCTTTTCTTAACTTCACTTACACATATTCTGCTTTCATTCATGATTAGGTCATGGTTGTGTACTTACCATATGTGTGGCTGTATATGTGCGCATGGGGTTATGTGGTAAGTCAGTGCCTGGCTGGAAGACTGGAAGGAAAGCTGCAGTCTGGACTTGTCTGTGTACTGGCAGTGTCTCAGGGGTGCAGGGCAGAGGAGAGGGGATGGAGGAGGAATGAGAAAGGAGGGGGAGCCATGCGGCTGCCAGGCTGACAGTCTTGCTGTCAGATGGTCAGAGCTGGTTTGTTATTGGATCTCAGCTGCACAGCCTGGAAACAGAGACGCTCACAACAGGCCTGCTAACCAACAGGGGGTGCCAGAGAGAAGACACAGCTTGTGCTGGAACACAATTTTCTTTTTAGATTAACCTTATTTATCACGCACACACATGCATACGTGTGCATAATAATCGGTTTTATATGTGGCTTGTTTTTGTTGTTGTTGTTGTTGTTTTTTTTAACAACCATTTCTAGAGTTTAGTCAATTTGCTTCATCAGTGCGTATCACTGTTTTGAAATGAATCCCTTATTCTAAATGAATGACTTCCACCTGCATTGACCAGGGTTGCCAGGTCTGTGGTTTTCCTGTTTTTGTTTAATGATTTTTTTTTTCTGTGTGCTTGTTTATTTGGGTTAGAAGTATACACTAAATTAATAGATACTGTTGTGCCAAATGCCAAGTGTATATATAAAATCATATATAAAATTTATATGATGGACTAAACTCATAACCTTCATATTAGTAGCCCAATGCCTAATGGTCACATCAAACATCAGAATGGGGAAACATTGTGATCTCAGTAATTGTGACCATGTTGTTAGTGCCAGATGAGCTGCTTTGACTATTCCAGAAACTGTTGATTTTTAAACACAATAATCTATCGAATTTGCACAGAATGGTGCAGAAAAAAACTCCCCAAACAACCAGTGAGTGGCAACACCTTGATAAGAGAAATCAGAGGAGAACGGCCAGACTGGTTTGAGCTGACAGAAAGGCTATCGTTACTCAAATAAGCACTCTCTACAACCGTGGGGAGCAGAAAAGTATCTCAGAATCCACAACATTCAAATATTAAACCTTGAGGCAGATGGGATACAACACGAGAAGACCACATCGACACTCCTGACAGCCAAGAACAGGAATTTGAGGTTACAGAAACTGGACAGTTGAAAATTGGAAAAATGCGCTTAGAAAATACAACAGATTCAGTCCTCTGACTTGGCTGGATCCTCAATCCAAACTGCAGTCTGCCAGTTGATGACCCTTGTCTAATGTTTACCCATGTTTTGTTTTGGTTTTTTTTTTTTAACCGCTACATTTAAAGTCACAACCTTTCACTTACTAGCACAAAAAATTTATGTGCCAATCTACCACTGAGTACACCATTACTGTGTCACAGAACTGAGCAGTCTAAATCATGTGATAGATACATGATGTGCAGAAGGTACTGGACAGCAGGTAACATTAAATCCAAAACCTCATTTCCTAGATAACTTGCTATCATGTGAATTATCAGACTAGGTCTCTTTTTCTGACACTCCAATTTATTACCTTATCTCAAGTCCTGTGGCAGTAGCAGAGCACCTGAAACCCATCAAATTGATCCAGTCCCACCATTTAAGCCACGACACTGCGTCTCATATTGGCCAAACAACACATTTCATTTTCACCAAGATACAGACATTATGAGCGTAATGAAGAGCTGCAGCGTGAGTGTCTGCCTCAGGAGGCTTTGTTCCAGGATCATCTATTCAAACATAATGGTATGTTCATACACCAATATAGAAATATATTCAAATATCTTTTAAATGGTGTAAATGTATCAAAGCATGATGATCACAGAACATCAATCTCTCAATCAGTCTAGGATTTTTAGAGTCATTTTTGTGAACTATGATTGTACTGTATTAATCTCACACAGGATTTTATGTAGCTATTTGAAATATGAAACAGACTTGTATTAGTATGACACCCACTAACAAGAGGAGAAAATCAAAGACATTCATCTGGCTTCTTTAGTAAAGCCTTTACTGTGGTGCAGTATGGTGTAGCGTTGCTGTTCAGTCCTAAGTTATTCTGGGTTAAGCTAGTCCTGGGTTATTGTCTATGTTGGGTTTCAGATTTCCTCTACGTCTGCATGGGTTTCATCTGGGTTCTCTGGTTTCCTCCAACCTCCCAAAAACTTGTCGGTAGTTGGATTGGCTATGCTAATTGTCCCTAGGTATGCATGTACAGCATGTGCACGGTTTCCTGTGATTGACTGCCATCCCATAAAGGGGGTATTCCTGAATGTCTTCTTTGTTTCCACCATGACCCTGACCAGGATAAACTGGTTACTGAAGATGGAGCTGTACTGTAAAACACCAACACTACATGCTTCACCAAAGTATAACCCACACAGCTACTCTATATCATATGCATATATTAATGAGTGAGCTAATGCAGCTGATGTATGAATATCTATGTACATGGCTGACGGGGTACAGCCATGACAGCTTTGTACAAATGAACTTAAGTTCATAAACTCAGGACTCTCTGTGGGTCCAGAGTCACATTCCCCACTAAATACTACTGTAGGTAACTACATTACATTTGTTTCACTGTTGTTACTGAATAATACATTGCAGCTAGTGAGTAATGGGTGTATAGCTGAATTATATACATTAGAATTTAAGGGTTTATAGTTCTTTGGTTAGTAATAGACTATAGAAAGACGAAGCCAGCCATAAGTACCACCTACAAAAATCTATGCAATATATCAACAGGAAGAGAGAGTAAAGACAGCAGCTAACCAGCCTAAACCAACTGAGAACAACGGAAGCATCTCAGAATTGGCTACATCACTCTCTCCTCTCCACTAACAGCTGGTGTGTGCTGGGCGTTCTCGCGCACTATGGCTGCCGTCGCGTCATCCAGGTGGATGCTACACACAAGTGGTGGTTGAGGAGATCCCCCACCCCATCCCCATACTATGTAAAGTGCTTTGAGTGTCTAGAAAAGCGCCATATAAATCTAACTGTAACTGCATCTAACTGAAAACAACCAGGAAATCAGTGACTTGTGATCTGCCTGCCAGGAAGACCAAAGTTGGGACAAGACGGGAAGTAGCCCCGTCAGATTTGGAGCAGGAGAGCGTAATGATTCTCTCAAAGCCTTATCTACGCTCCCCTGGCTGAAAGGATGGTTGGAGCAGATATTCGGCAAGTGAATAAGACCGATATGAATTGAGTTTGCACTCAGACGGGAGTACGGCTCGTCTACGATCTCGTATTTGAACTTCTAGCGCACTACAATATAATCATCTCTACTTTACAAGAACATCTACTTAACTCTGACTATCATTATTATGAAATTGGGACAAGAATTAGGAAGAAATCGAAGCGGTCTCAGCTCTGTATGACCCTCAGTTGTAGGGTATGAGGAATGAGATAGAAATGATAGGACACCTTACATGTGATACCTTCCATCAGGTTATTGCTTTGCAGCTGTACCTGAAATCACGGCTCAGTGCCGCGCACATACGTTGAAAATGATTGGTCTGTGGCTTTGTCGCTTGCTAGTGTGAATGTAGGGTTAAAATGCAACTCACACAGCGCAGGTGGTCATAACAGGTTCATCTGGAGGAAGCCGAAAGTTCCTCTGTGTTTTCGGTGC